>NC_085138.1:165273964-165338584 GCF_035046485.1 Aedes albopictus
GATGGTAATCAACGCTGAACTAAATGAACTCACGGCTGTGACTGTGACAGCAGCAAAACATCGACTAGCATATCAACTACATACGAGTATATACTCGTATGTAGTTGATATGCTAGTCGATGTTTAAGGGCCCATATAGCCGAGGCGGTAAACGCACGGGTATTCAGCATGACCATGCTGAGGGTGACGGGTTCGATTCCCGGTCGGTCCAGGATCTTTTCGTAAAGGAAATTTCCTTGACTTCCTTGGGCATAGAGTATCTTCGTGCCTGCCACACGATATACACATGCAAAATGGTCATTGGCAGAGGAAGCTCTCAGTTAAAAACTGTGGAAGTGCTCATTGAACACTAAGCTGAGAAGCAGGCTTTGTCCCAGTGAGGACGTTACGCCAAGAAGAGAGAGAAGAGGAGGACGAGTATAAACTGAAAAAATATATAAAACAATCTTATCTCTGGACCGAGCGACCGACTACTCGACTAAAGGTTCAATTAAATCAAAATAATTCTGCAGCACCGCAACCTATCTCAGCAGTTGACTCGAGACTTCGGGTTTGTACTGAGGTGTGGAGTTCTGTAACGGCTCTCTGACTCTCTTTCTTTCTCGCTCGGAAATGGAGTACCTCAACGTTTCCAAAAGTGATAGTTTTCTGCAGCAGAAATGGGACGCCTTCTTGGATGTGGTCGGTAAGTGCGAATTGGGGGACACCACCATCCGGTCTCAGCAGCAGTAGTGTAGTGTGCCGTCATTTGCCATCCGGAGAGTGCCCTGCCCTACCTGGGGGGTTTACGGTTTCCTGTGTGAGATTGAGATCAAACGTAAATTCGACGTCCGTCCATCGGTCCAAATTAGCATCTATTTTTGTTTTCGGAGTGTTAATCCAAAAGATAACCTTTTTCCGAGATAGTGTTTTATGGCATAAACATCGACCTTACACATATGGATCATCATGCACATGCGTATTCGGCCAAAGTCAGAGTCGAATAACTGTAGCAGGGCTGGTAGCGGTCAGCTACACATATTGAGAAATAGAGTCTTTTTACAGTTGGTCAATTGAAAAAGTCAACAGCAAATGATTTAAAATATGTAAAATCAGTCGTCAAAGACAAAAAGTGTATGAATTGAGTCAGTGAATAGAAATAGTAATCCCATGAATCAACAATAATTTGGAGCTGTGTAATTAGCATCGAATCTATCCAAGTATCCTTGCGTGAAAATATTGTGCCTTTGTCGAGCTAAGATGCTCTAGTAACAGTTACGCCAAGAAAAGTAAGGATAGGGAGACGAAGAAGAAGAAGAATTTTATTTTAACTAGCCCCGTAGCAATCGAGTCCCAAAACAGTGCCTCGCCACCAGCCCTGCAGAAGAAGCAACAACCGCAACAAGCGGATGACATTGAAACTGTAAAAAAGAAAACTCCGAAAAAAACAGAATTTGCATGACTCTTTGCCAACTTCGATCGTGGTGCTGCAACTCCGGTTTTGCTACCGGCGGCGGCGGGCCCAGACGAGTTCAGTGCCTCTGTCAGATTGTTCGTTCGTTCGGGTTGCTTGAGCAATCCCTCTCGACTCACGCCGTTGTTCGTTGGCACACCCCATCGCATCGTGCGATCACTCGATCATAAACCATAGTTCTACACACAGTAGTGCAGAAGACCGCGTCTGCTATGCGGTGGCTTCGGGGATGCGCTGACGGTCGTAAAATTGGTCAATCGAGTGCGATTGGTGATCGACCGTGCGACTGAATGAATGACTGTCTGACTGACGGGTGCTCTGCTCTGGTCTGATTGGGTGATGGTGGTAGTGATTGTGACGAAGATGATCTTGACCGAATTCGAACAACTGGTGTGAATGATTCCGGTTTATGATCTTCGTGGGGGGAACCGATGGAGGCAAAGGAAACCTGATCAGTGAAAATAGCAAAATATTATTGGATTTATAGCTGGAACTTTTCACATACTCGAGTGAAAAAAGTAAACAACATTCTTATCATAAACACCAGTGCTGAAAATTTCATTTCGTCATATCTAAATTCAGTCACCTACAGCTCATTTTAGAAGCTGAACCTGAGAATATGATGTATGAAAAACTTGTGCGGCTAGACCAGTTCAGTTCAGAAAGTCACGGAAAAACCGTTATTTTTTTAAATATTTAAGGTAAATATCACGGACTACCTTTAAAAAATGCCAAATGATATTCACCGTGAATATCATTTGCATTTTTCGAAGGTTGTCCGTGACATTTACCTTAAATATTCGAAAAATATCGTTTTTTCCGTGACTTTCTTGCAGAACTGGTCTAGCCGCACAAGTTTTTCATACACCATATTCTCAAGTTCAGCTTCTAAAATGAGCTGTAGGTGATTCAATTTAGATATGACGAAATGAAATTTTCAGATAAACACACAAAAACCTCTTTTTTGTGGAGGTGATTTTATGCACTTTTAAATTATGTCCCTTTTTTATGCCCTGCATAAAAAGAGGGATAGCTATTCGGAACCAATATTGTGCATAAGAAAATGTAAAGACGTAACTATGACAACGGTGATCAGGGAGCGTTTATAGGGGATTCAAGGGGTTTCAGCGAGGTATCAGGAGATTTTAGGGGCGTTTTACGTGGGGACCCGGGGGTTCCAAGTGATTCCAAAAGGCCTCAGGGACGTTTCAGGATCAGCTTGCAGGGGGTCTCAGAGAGTTTCAGGGATGTTTCAGGGGGTGCCACGGATACCAGGTAGTCTCAGGGACGTTTAAGGGATTCTTAACAGCGTCTCAAGGGGTTTCATGGGGTCTCTGGGGAGTTCTAGGGGGTATTGGGGTCATTAAGGGGGTTTCAGGGGGTACCTGGAGGCTTCAGAGGCGTTTCAGGAGCTCCCAGGGAGTTTAACCCTAAAAGGGATACCTGGGGTCCATTGGACCCCAGGCGCCTTTCAGAGCTCGTCTTTGATGGAACACACTCAGCGAGGTGATGAAACTGAGGCCATGAAGGTATCCCTTTTAGGGTTAAGGCAGTGAGCCGTACAGTTCTTTTACACCGCTATCGTCGTAATGCTTTTACATAATAAATTGACGCTTTAATCGATGCATGAATGTTGTTTGCCTCGATTACAGCATATGAGCATCATCGCATTATGGTTGTAACACAAATCAAGATGCTGGGAGAATGAAGTTACGGTTGACCTCGAGTTCTAGTGGTTCCAAAAATTGCGAAAGAGTAATGCAGGACATTCGAGAACCAGAAGTGTCAGAATGTGGAAACATTTATTTCGGATTTCCGGGGTCTGTGGGAATTTTCGAAGGCATTGCAGAGAGTTTCTGATGATATTTTCAACAGGGTTCAGATGCGTTACATTCCACAGAAGTTTGTGCGGGTTTACAGGCGTTACGGAGGCGTTTTCAGGAGTTTCGGAGAATATCAGGTGCTTTACAGGGGGTCATATGGGGATTTAGAGGGACTTCGGAGGCATTTCAGAAAGTTTCAGAGAGCCCTTCATAAAACCCTTGAAACCCCTTCAAATGTACCTAAAGTGCCTTGAAAATCCCCTGAAACATCCATAATACCATTGATTTGCCCTTGAAATCCCCGTAATATATTTGTACACCCTTTGGGTATCATATTCAAATTTGAAATGCCTCTGAAACCCCTTGGAACGAGATTTAAATGCTTACCTCTGAAATGCTCTGAAAACCCCATAAAACGCCCCTGAAATGCTATCAAACTCTCCTAAAAACTCTAGGAACGCTCTTTAAACGTTCATGAAACCCTGAAACCCTCTAGAATGCATTGAAATTCCCCTGAAAGTCCATGTAACGCCCTTTAAAGACTTCAGAGATCCCTCTGAATCGCCATTGGAGCCCCTTGAAGCGTCCATGAAATCCCCTGAAATACTATGAAATAGTTGGCGAAACGAAACGCCCTCAAAAGGCACCTGAAATTCCCTGAAACAACCTCCCGAAACGCCGCTGAAGCCCCTTGGAATCGCCTGTTTTTGGGTATGATAGGAATTTCACGGAAACCCCGTTAACCACATCTCAAATGCACAGGTGCAAGACCGGTTCGCACGGACTAGATTCCCTCATTAGAGCCTTTCCTTAATTTATGCAGAAAATTTCCTCTTTTATGTCCCTTTTAATTTAAGCACCGCAGCCAATGGCATAAAAATAGGTTCGAGTGTAACCATACATTATTACTGTACAACAGCTGAATAAGCCGCTCTTAAGCATAACTTTGAAACGTTTGGCTGAATAAGCTGTAATTCAGCTGTCATTGTTACTTGGGATGTTTATATCTGGGTTATTCTTGCTAGTTGCTACAACCAGGCCGCCATTTACATAAAGTCTGGAATTTCAAATTATTTATTATCTTGCTTATCGCTAGAAAATGATAAAAAAGGATGAAACACTGTTTGGTTGGGTCAAATTGTTGGACCCCTCGCCTGCCAAAGGTCTGAAAAGATGAACCAAATGACGATTGTTTATCGAATAGCGCCTAAGTTATCGCGTAGTATCTTCTAAATTCATGTTGTAATAACATGTACACAACTGCACATTTCTATGAAAGACGCAAATACATTTCATTTGGAGATGAAACATTTTTGGCAGCCATCATGGATTTGGCCATTATTTTCAATGTTATCATGAAATTGCGATTTCATGATTGCGAAGGAATGTCGCCCAAATCGTATTCGGAGTTGGCAGCACCCTTTCAGATTACAATGAAACTTTCTGGGTCTGTAGACCTTGAGCCACTTTGCATACTTAATTTCTTCAAAATTTATCTAGATTTTCTTTTGAAAAATGCTCAACTGTTTACCGATTTTTTTTATCAAATGAATTTAATACAAATGTTACGAGAACAAGCGGGTCTGTCCGAATTTTCTGAGCAGTTCGCAAACTGGTGCGAGAAAGCTATAAACTGTAATTTTTTATTGTTTAGATTAAGGTTTACGTATGATTGAATTCACTTACAATTTTCGGTGTTAAGCTACTTTTTAGGAAGTTTCATATTCGTTTTGTGATCGTTTTTGCTCCTGTGATAATAGTTTAGGTTAGAACTAAGAATATCGATAATAAATAATTACTTACGATCTGTGATAGAATTCTGTGATAATAGTTATGTTTAGATTAAGCTAGTTCAAGTTCAAACATCCTTTAGCTCTAAGTTTAACTGCTAACTATCAATGATTTAGATTCAATTTCATTCTTGAACTAGTAAAAAACTGCATGTAATGTAACATGGATAATTCTGATGGTTCTTTCTTCGTATCATCTTTCTTTCTCCCTTAACATTACTCTTCGTCGTATTTGACGATATCCCAAGTAACAATTCCATTGCTGATCGGTTTTGTTTGATTTTTATTGGGGTTTAATTACAGCAATAATTAAAACTCACAGTTTCATGACTACTTTTTTGAAAACCATTGATGAAATGTTTTATAGTATACTTGAAGATATCCATAAAGCCAGATTTTAAGAGTAAACAAAACTCTCCGATATGTAAACCTTCCGGCATTTATTATTACCACAATAAAACTGTTCAAACTCTCAACAGATGGCGATCTGTTTGATTAGTAACGACATCTGTTGGTGGAAAAGCAGAAACTATGACACTGCTAGGTTTATTGCGGTCATCATAAAAGTAAACTTGCTTTCGTTTTATTTTATGGTCGTCGCCATATTGAAGAATCAGATACGTGAATGGAATATAGGGTGCCTGTACCAGTTATCGCACCACCTAAGAAAAACTGTTTCTACAAAAATAAGAAGAAGACCGACGAATGTAAACAATAAGCCAAATGATTGATTTGTTTTCATACTTTACAGGAAAAATATAAAAACGGAGCCAAAACTACTTTTAGTATTTATTACGGCGTGTGCCAATGATAGGAACCCTGTACCAGGTATGGACACATTTGTTAATTTGGGTTCCACTTCGCACTATTTACATGCATTCCTTATGGGAGTTGCCATAACTGGTACACTATGGCGAAATAGGGTGCAAGGAGACCGAAAAGTTAAGGAAAATGATTTATTTCTACCATAATTTGAGCAAATTGTGAAGTTTGAATGATTGCAATCATCTTTTGTGATCGTGATCTGTTGTTTACGATTTTTTTCTTGTTGATTTGTATCTTAAAAGGTTGAAAATCAACTATGGCGAATTTGAGGTACTATAGCCATAACTGGTACACTAAGCCTAGTTAATTTTGTTAAAATTAGCAACAATTTGATAGTTTGCCGTCATTTCCATAGCATGCTCACATAAATAAACTCTCTCTGCTCACTTTTCTTGTAATTCGAGGTAGTTCTACTAAATTAATAAATTGATTTATTTCATTCCAAGATGATAATATTCATCATATTCGAAGCGCATTAATTTTATGTTTATTATATTCGCGGTGAAATTGAATGCGCATAATAACTACTAAATTATTACTTTGAAACGATCGCTTTCTACTTGCAAATGATCTCTTTTCCTGTACTTTACGTGCCATTGATGAAGCTTCTCTGTTTCCTGAGCTGCCATCATTTTTGTTGAGAAAAAAACAGCAATCATAACTTCTTTTCGAGTATGGAAAAGTTTTCAACTAGGTTTTAAAACAGTTTTATTGCTACTCTTAATGAGGTTTATAAAACCTCTCCGAGAGTGGGCTACTTAGCCGGATGATGCTCTTAAAGAGGTTATCAAGAGATTTTGATGTATGAATCAGTTTTATTGCAAATTTATCATGAAAACCTCTTATAGAGCCGAATAAAACTTAAAATATTACTTGGGCTGTCTCTGTTGCTGGTACTGTGTGCATTTGATTCGTTCATTTTGCAACAAGCGAAGGAAGTCGAACTGATATTATTCGCTTCAGCCAGCCTCGACGAGTGATGAATATTCACCTCTCGGGCTGATCGTGAATATATTTGAGCAAGAGACACTTGCATTCACCGTTGATTGTGAATGTTGTTTACTTGCTTATTTCGTTCTTCGTGTGGCACGCTAGGTGTGATGGTGTGCAACCACGGAGAGGCAAAGAAGAACGCAGCCTAAAAACTGACAATTCGTTCGCGATGCAGCAACCCAAGTGGAGCACAGTTGTTCCATGTTAATATGATTTCCCATAGAACATAGTTGTATAGGCAACTATGCTGCATGCGGCAGGTTTTATTCAGTGCGTTTGTGAGAAGAGAAACAAAATACACACATAAAACTAGCAAATTAGCGTTCTGTGCGAGAAAATTCATGAATTATGCTCTCGTTTTATGGAGGGTGATGCAGATTGTGCCCCTATGTGATTTTGGGCATGCATGCCTATGCAATTCCTGGTTGTCTGTGGATGGAAAGAGGTTGGTGTCCGGCTCTGCTAGAACTCGTTACGTGAAACTGCCGATCTCCCAACTTCATTGGGAGCAGTTTTATCTAAATTTCCCGAAGAAATCCTGAATAAATTTTCGAAAAAGCTTTTTCAAAAATCATGAAGAAGCTCTTAAAGATAATCCCGGAGGAATGTCAGGGGAATTTTCGAAAAAAAAAAACTCGTGCAGTAACTTCGGGATAAATTCCTTTAGGGATTTCTTGAGCAACTTCTGAATGAATTCCCGTAAGAACTCATGGAGGAATTCTTGTAATTTTTTTTGAGTCTACCCTTGCACCCGTTAATTGAATTTTAAACAAAAATTGCGCAACCAAATTCTATGCCTACTACAAAATTTTGAGCTCATTTGCTTCATAATTAATACTGCACAAACCCACCAAAGTTTGTGTTGAAATTCCTATTATGTACTATTACTATTTTCGGAAAAAGATGTTTTTCATTCAATCGACCGTCGCATTTATCCAAGCGCATTAGAGGATTAGTTGACCTTTGATACTCCTAAACTATTCTTTTAGCTACACCTGGGTACCTTGTCGGCATTCCACGTAATAAAAAAAATCAGAAGCCCCTTCACCTGCCCTTCTCCACTATAAAACTCGGTCAACTCCATTAATAGATAGATATATTTCACGTGTTCTTAGATCTAGAAGAGTTTCAACTTCCTAGTCTCAATAACCATTTATAGAGATTTGAAATGGAAAAAGGTACCCTGCTACCCTTCCGGACACATAAGGGTTAAATACATCCTAATTATTGGCTTATGCGCGCAATATCATACAGATTTTCTGCTTAATGTTATTGAATGTAGTGACTAATATCCAACCACCATTCATTCTTCACAAACCGACAGGTGATGACCCAGCCACCTTGTACATCTGGGTTCAGATGTTCTATGCCTACTCACATTACTGGCTAATGGGAGCCCTGTTCATGATCATGGACATAACGGGGAAACCCAAGTTCCTTCGAAAATATAAAACGCAACCCGGAGTCAATGAACCGATCAAGTGGAGCGATTTGAAGAAGGTAAGTTAAACGCTTTCGTAGCTGTACTTCAACCTTCAACTAATCTCATCCGCTCAGATCATCAAAACGGTCCTGTTCAACCAATTCGTTATTGGAGCTCCCCTCACGTACATCGGTTTCCATTTGTCAATCGACAAGGACCTCCCCGATGTACGAATTCTACCACCACTAACCACCGTCGTGCGGGACATCATCGTTTGCATATTCATGTGGGAGATCGGTTTCTACTACAGTCACCGGCTGCTGCATCACAAGTACCTGTACAAGATCATCCACAAGCAGCATCACGAATTTACGGCCCCGGTATCGTGGGCTGCCATCTATGCGCACCCCATCGAGCACATCTTCAGCAACATGATCCCTCCGATGTTGGGCGTATCGCTGATGAAGTGCCACGTGGTGACTTCGGCTCTCTGGTTCAACTACGTCATCCAGGATACGCTGACGGCGCACTCCGGCTATCATCTGCCGTTCCTGATGAGCTCGGAGTATCATGATTATCATCATTTGAAGTAAGTTTTCTTTCGGAGGAAAGTGAAGAATTCAAAAGGTGAACTAAAAAACTTCCTACAGGTTCAACCAATGCTTCGGTACCAATGGCCTGCTGGATTGGCTGCATGGAACCGATGCGAACTTCCGCAAGACCAAGTATGGGCAACGCGATCAACGATTGTTCGGAACGAAATCGGCACGGGAGCTGGTTCCCGATAAGGACTAAGCTGTTAATGTTACTGTTACTGCTGGGAAAATTGAGCTGTGAAGAATGTTGAATTTATTTACAAACCTGATAAACTGTATTTAATGTTGAGTTAAATTGAAACTTCATTTGTTTTTGTTTTAAAATGTATCACAGCAAAGACAATCAAATATTAAAAAATATCCATGTGTTTGGTTACTGCGAGATGAAATTTTTCAATCGATCGATGCCAATATCAGTTCTTGCCAGGAACTTCAAAACCTAACAGTTTTCTGTTCTGACTATCAACCAAAGTAACATTTTTCGGAACAGAAAACTGAAAACTGTTCTGTTCTGACTATCAACCAAACATTTTTTTTTAGAAGCGGACCTGGTGTGATGGTTAGGCTGTCACGCCGAGGACCTGGGATCGAACCCCACTTCCGACTATCTCACAAAATGTGGGTTCTTCCTTCGGAAGGAAAGTAAATCGTGGGTCCCGAGATGAACTAGCCTAGGGCTAAAAATCTCGTTAATACAGATAAAAAAAAATAAAACAAAAATTGAAATAAATAAATAAATAAAATGAATAAAAAAATAGAAATAAACAATTTTAGTCAAATAGACTTGAAGATATTCTTAAAATTATCATAAAACCAAAATAAAAAGTAATTGACTATATGACGCTTCTGAAAACCTCTACAAGTCTAATTTACCATCAAAATGTTACTAATTTGCTGTTAGCTTTTTCACAAATTGACCTTTGCCATACCTATATCAGTGCATCTACCATCATTCATAGCTGAATCAGCCACCGGAGCAGGAATTTCAGGTAGGTAGCTATTACACAATGATCCAGGACTTTATCATCTACGAACATCTGCGACTTGCTTAACGCTAATGCCAAAACTAATGCTAAGGAATTTTTGTTCATTCATTTGTGTACGTGTTTAGTACGTGTTATCATATAACTGATGCAATAGGTCGAAGCCTTAATCTCACCCTACTTAACTCTACAGAAACCACTTCGTGACATGATTCTAAAGATGCAGAGGCACACTTGGACACAATAGTTACATTATTGGGGAAATCTTTGAAAATGTTCCTGAGCATTGTGGATTGTCAATATACTAGTAAAATCTCCCAGAAAATCGTTCAGAGGTATTCTTGTGAATAGTTTTTGTAAAGTTTTTTTTTTCTAAAAATTGCTTCTAAACTGTTTGAGTAATTGGAGCAAAAGCAATTCCGGATGAATTCATACAGAAATTCCCGGCACAAAAAGTTTATGTAAAACCTTTTGGAAAAAAAAATAATTAAAGCTGGCGAAACTATGATGCAATTGTCGGAGACATTTATAACGGATAGATTTCTCTATGGAACTTTTAAAAAAGTTCTTTCAGGAAATTTCGAGAATTCGAAAATAAAGAACAAGTTAAAGATACCTCCTTTAAAAAAATGTTTCTAATAAAGCTAAACTATGTAAATATTTTTTGAATTCACAGAAAAAAATATGTAATTAAAATTCAGCGAGGAATCATGCACATAAAGGGAATGCTAGAGTTAGTGCACTTGTTATGGCATGGAGCTCAAATCTTGGATGATAAACGGCGTGAGTGACGAGCCGTCAATCGTCTGTGGCAGGATTGTCATCGAGACAGATCGACGGGGAAAGAAATTACGAACGTGCTCGATGTCACATGGAAAATTATTTCGTCCACTATCGGATGATGAATTTATAGTGATTTAATATTTGATTATTAGTTCGTTTATAATAGTTCGGGTGCCGAGTGCGTGAAGTTACCGATAGACACTAGGGTATGATGCTAGGGTTTGATTATCAACAATTATAATGAATTTCATTTCCTAGGACTATAAAAGGTTAGGATATTTCCACTATTTGCTGCCCAGAACCGGTCGAACGGATAACCGTTGTCCGATTCTTCTGAAGGTAAATCACGGTTGAATTAGAAAAACTATCAATGATAATTAGATTAATACGATTAATACCTATAATTAAAGCGGTCGGGGCTTAATTGGGGCTCGCCATTGAAGGCAAATGAGAAGTTTGTATGGACGGTAGAAGACCATGTAAGAAAATTGATTTTTTTTTTCTTATTGCATTCGATACTAAAATCTAAATACATTTCAGCTTTGAGCTACTGTTGAGTAACTCCACTGCTACATAGATTCTCTCCAATCCGAACAGCACTTTTACATGAGATATAATGTAAAATTACATTACCATCGTGTAAATTTCCACCAACTATCGCGTAAACCATCATGGACACCAACCGGTTAGGCGACTATTAGCGGAAATTTACACGAATGTAACGCAATTTTACATGATATCTCTTGTAAATATGCACTAACCCTAGCATTCCCTTTTACGCTGAATTTTACATGATTATTTTTTTCTGTGTTGATATCCACAATCGGAAACTCGTGTAGACCTGAGTCAGTCCAAACGAACTAAAAACCTCCCCATTCAGTGAATACTTAACAAAATTGAACCAGCACCGAATGTTTTTTTATATATCTTTACTATCGAGATTTTCAGCCTATGCACAATGGGAAAAAATAGGTATAAAACGCGGATAAATTCAATATCTCTTCTCGGAGTGAATGGATTTGAATGAATTTTTGACATAAACTGTAAAATTCTCTATAGTTTCAGATAAGGAACGTGTCATTCGCCGCACGATGCTGAAAGTCGATGTATTTAGCTCGTTTTACCCCACTCTCTCTCTTTTTCACCTTTTTTGAAAATTTCTGAAGTGCAAAATAAATGTTTTTTAAGTCGTGATTGTGTAAAAACTTCCGTAGTATCGAATGGAGCTGATTTGGCACGACTTAAAAAATTGAAATATCTTGAAATAACCACGATATCCCCCATTTCTTTGAAATTTTACATGTATCTCCGCCCGGAGTGGAACGCAATCGATAAGAGCAGAGCCAACCCTATGTTAAATTGCCGATACTATGAAAGTTTTTACACAAATACGAGTTAAATAGGTCATTTATTTCGCGCGCCAGTCGGGAATAGATGAGAATTTTCTCAAAAATATTTATGATAGAGAGAGTGGGGTAAAACGAGCTGAATTCACTGATTTCCAGCAGTCTTCCCAAAAACACGAGCCGCGTTGAGCCTGAGCTCAATTTTGCAAGTGCGCGTTCATCCCGAGCGCGCATTCTCTCTCATGTTCGTGTTTGTCGAGAGCATCGAGCAGGCAAGGAACAAATGAACACGGCGCGCTCGAGCTCAGGCTCGAGCTCAAGCGCAAAACTCAGGCTCAAGCCTAGTGTGCTGTGTGTGCGAGCCTACTAGCCAGCTTGTGTTTGTCGTTCTTCGGCAGGCGGTGCGTGGTGGCAAAGCTAGGTGGGTTCCCGTTGCCTGCGTGACACCGGTGTGCGCCCTCTTATCTAGAAGTTTACGTGCTTTATGAACGCCCCTTCCCCACGGTTATTTTGGAACGCTAAGAAGGACCGAAATGTTCCGTAAGTGTAGAATTAGCCTAAGTTAAAATACACGTAAATAAAAATTCAAAAAAAAAACGAAATGTTCCCGAGTTGATGCGACAAATTCTAATTTTCCTAAAACAACTCTAGTACGTACTATCGACAGCGACCTTCAGCACTACAAATGTTGCTTAATATAAAAATTTAATTCGGAATCTGTTTTTTGGCCCACCTGAAGAAATTACAATATTTTAACCCAGCCGCCCTTCGGAGGCCTAAAATACGTCATGGCGACCAGCAATGTGTTTATTAATAGTAGTTTACGCAACAAGGTGCAGAATGAAGATTTTTACAGCACGAGTCGTACATTTATCCAACGAGGCTTGCCGAGTTGCATAATTACGACGAGTGCTGCAAAAATCGAGTTCTGTACCGAGTTGCGTACAACGTTTTTTGCAATTTCATAAATTACCGCTTGAGGTTAGTTTTTAACAAAACTTTTCCATCAAACTGCACACTGATGTTCATAGCCTTATTTAAGAAAATCTAATACTGTGTAGTTGTCACTATTTTTCAAAACTGCGTCCAGAAAGCATCAAGAAATTGATCAAAACTGAAAACAGTGCTGTAATGGTTCATTACGCAACGCAAATCAGTGCTGTAATGAACCATTACAGCACTGTTTATTTGGTGCGGGAAATTAGGCCTTTTCCTGTCAGACTTGCGTTAGGTAAAACAGCCTATTACGATCAGAAATTGCAAAAATATATAAAAACAACCCATACTTAATCGAAGTGGACCAGAAAAAAAGAATTTATCATCACCGGTGAATCACGCCATCAACAACTGTGACGAGAGCAACTGCAAATGTGGCATTGAACCGTTAGAACATTTCTCAGCTCACCCAGCTTGACCGCAGTGCAAAACCGAAACGAGTGCGAAGCTGCAAACACCGATGTTTTCAGCGCGGCTGTGAGCGCCGCTGCGAGCGCGGTGCAAAACATGAGCATTGAGCTTGAGCTCGAGTGCATGTTCATCCCGACGTGTGCATGCATGAACGCGAAGCTAATGTTCATTGGAGAGTGTGAGCACGGCTACACATCCGCGCGGGGCTGCACCTTGAAGACTGATTTCCAGCATCGTGCGGTGAATACCATCCTCTTTATCTGAAACTGTAGAGATTTTTGCAGTTTGTGTCAAAAATTCATTCAAATCCATCCACTCCGAGCAGAGATTTTGAATTTATTCGCGTTTTATACCTATTTTTTCCCACTAGCTGGTTCATCTCCTAGCTGGTCCTAGATTGTGAATTTCTACAGTAATGTATTTAACCCTCCTTTGACATTAAGGTCATTTTTGACCAAAACCGTACACTACGTCAGCGAGCTGCTGCCAACGTGATGCAAAAGGAAGGTTAAAATGTGCTGGACCAATTTTGATAAAAGTATTTTTTGAGAAGATATTCACAAACTTTGTTGATAATTCCTTCGGAACTACTCGTAAGTCAATATCTTCGGAAATTTAAAGGGTAATAGGCCGATTTCTTTAAAATTCCTTTGAAAAATAAAAGGGAATTCCTTCGGCAGATTAATTGGAATTTGTTCTGACTTTTGTTTGGGATTTTTTTGTGAGAAGAACTAGCAAATAAACCCACAAAAACGTGGAATTTGCGACGACATTTTCTTTGACAATATTTTTATTCCGAACAAACTGCCAAACCAATTTCTTGACAAATTTGCGAAGTAATTCCCAAAAGCGTTTCAGAATGAATTATTGAAGGCATTACCGAAGGAATTTTCGATGGGATTGCTAGAAAATTCCAAAAAATAAATGGCCAAAACAATGGCAAAGAAAATTACTAAAAAAAAAACCGCTGAAGCAATTAAAAAAAATAAATGCTTGAGAAATTCTCAAAATAATTGACAAACAATTGATTGATTGATTTGTCTTTATTAGAGAGACTTTCAGCCCTTGGCTGGTTCGTCTCTAATTGACAAACAAGTTTCGGAACAATTACCGAAGGATTTACTAATGAAATCGCAAAAAATGCAATGTTTACAGGAATTGTTCAAGAAGTTGTCAAATGAATTACCGAAGAAATTTTTGAAGGATGTGCTAAAAGATTATTATTTGAAGAAACTTGTAAGAAAATTTCCAATGAGAAAATTTTCAAAGTCTTCGCCACTTAAATTTCCAAAGACGTTACTAAAGGAATTCTCAAAAATATGTCGGAGAAATTTCCAATTAAATTATTGTTAGGCACACAAATCCGAAGAAATTGTCGAAAAAAACCAAAAGAATATCCAATGGAGGGCATACACCAAATTGGACGTAAAACAATCAGACTACTTACCAATTTCAATTAAAATACATTTTTTTTATCTAGTTCATTTATTTGGGGCTCAATCGTCATTGAAATACACATACTAGATGCTAGTTTTCCTTCTCCATGTGTTCCGCAAAGTTCGAGTACTGACCAGAGGCTATCATGTGTGGCCGTTCACTATTTGCAATTCTGACCTCAGATGGCAACACTGATCGATCTACGGTCTTATGCCCATTAACTGGGGGTGTTGCTAGTTATCAAGTAAAATCTCGGGATCGAAAGCAGATAAAAATGTGCCATCTTGGGCTAAGCTGTTCAAAAGTACAATAATATTCAGGTGATTCACCAATTAGTTGATGATTTTGCCGCTAGGTGGTGTTAGTTATCAAGTAAAGTTTCAGCTTCTGTATCTAGTTAACAAAAGCCGATAGAAAAATGTCGTCTGCGCCAAAGTTAATCAGAAGAACAAGAATATTCTGATGAGTCTTTAATTAGTTGGTAATTTTGCCACTAGACAGTACTAGTTTTGATGTAAAGTTAGGCTTCTCTGCCTCCGTATCGAAAGCCAGTAGAAAAGTGTCAACTTCGGCAAAGTTATTCAGAATGACAAGAATATTCTGGTGATTTCACCGCTAGGTGGCGCTAGTTTTCAAGTAAAGTATTAGACTTCTCTATCTCGGGATCGAAAGCAGATAGAAATGTGTTGTCTTCAGCAAAGTTGTTCAGAAGGACAATATCCTTTTGGTGATTCACCAATTGGTTATTTTTTTTTAAAAGACAATTACACCGTCTTCGACCTTGCGGCCTCTACAGACTGAACATTACAAACATTCGACAACGGACAACACATATAACACCCAGTGGCCCAGTGGAGAATTTTCCGTTTGACGAAAAGTTTTCCCCGACTGGAGCGGGAATCGAACCCACACTCCGAGGCTTACGAGACACCTAAACGACTGACGCCGCTAACCGCTCGGCCACGAAGCCCAAAAATGATTTGCTCAAACTCCAAACGCCCGAATGACAATTTCCCGAAAGTAACAAACGACCCGAATGTAGCAGATGCCCAAACACTATAATAGCCTTGGAAACACTTATCTGAAATCAGTTAAAAAAAAAACAGCAAGAAATCTTATTATGCATACAAACTCTAAAAGCACAAATCAGACGAACAAAGCATCCAACCACGTTGCATTTGTTAATCCTGGCTTTTCTCACTTGCGAAAAAAGGCAGATAATTCAAATCAGACGCATTTGATTAGTGCTCATGAAAACATGAGTAAATGCTCAAGTCGGCCATTGTGGCAGCCATATTTGTATTATCTGATGTTTCACCTTAAAGCGTCGTGCACGTGACAAACGCTATTTATCCAAATGTGATCTGGTCGAATGTGCTTTGACTAAATTATGGTTAACACTAAATCCTTAACCTTAACCATTAACATTTCCAGGTTATCAGCGAAAAGTAACTGAAAGTATTTTCACCAGAGATTTTTCTAGTGTAGAATTAGAAATAGGTAGTTACACAGAAATAAAAATGAAAAGGAGATTTTCCTTTCCTTTGAATACCAGATATTTCCAGCAATACAGTGATGTCCCGATTTTATCACCCCCCTTGTAAATTTTGAGGTGGTAGAACAGGGAAAGTGATAAAATATTGTTATTTTCATATTTAAGCTTTATCATTAATTTCAAGCAGTTTTTAGCTTAATAAGCAAAGTAGTATGCGTAACTGACGCTTCTGACAGGAAGACGTCCATTAACCCTTATGTGGCCGACGAGGTACCCGGGTACCCAGCGCCCATTTGAAAAGCACGGTGTAGAAAAAAGCAAGAAAATTGTCGGTCACATAACGGTTAATTTTGTCACGCAAATATAAATACAAATTGTCACACTTTTTACATCTCCATAATATGCATGATTGTTTATTCTGCAGAGGCTCCTCCAGGGATATCTCTTAGAATCTATGTAGGAATTTTCTCAGTGATTTTTCCATGGATTCCTTCCGAAATTCTTAAGGATGTTTTTTTTTTCTTCTTCTTGGTATAACATAACTACTTGTACAAATCCTGCTCTTTGGCTTAATGTTTTATGAGCACTTCAACACTGTGAAAGCTGAGAGGATTTTTTCTAGGGAAGTACGATATTTTCCATTTATTTTTCCACAATACCGAAAGGTCCATGGTTTCACCTCAGATTTTTTTGTTAATACTATTTCATATATTTCTTCCAATAATTCATCAATGATTCCTTTAGGGGTCTTTTGGAATTACCCTAGAAATTCTCTCTGGAGAATGTTTCTCTAGGGATTTCTGCCTAAGATTCATCTAGGATTAGGATCTGCTCCAGCTATTCCTGACTGAATTTCTTCTGAAACTCAATGCATGATCTTAATATTTTTTATTCCATGATCAGTGCTGCCAGGAATAACTGAACTGCACTTGAGGTGCACTATATAACAATCTCGAAGGTTCGAATTGTCTATCTCACTACGATCTCAGATTAGTTTAGTTATCTTTGAATCTACATGATCAGTGTTGCTTGCAATAACATAACGTTTGTGTCACAATGTAAAATAATGTAATATAACATTGTCGAACAATAGATTTGCCTATCTCACGGAGACAAATTTAATTCATTTGAAACAAAAATATTCATTCATGTTTATTTGGTAAACTGTTAAAATGTTTGAAACTAAAATTTAAATTTTTGATACAAACTCCATTGTATATTGATTTCTTCAATACCCATTGAGGAGCTCCTCGTTTCACCGTCGAGAACATAAACAAAGCTCACAAGTTCCAGCTGCAAGATCGGAGAAGATTTCCTCCTGCAGAAAAAGTTAAGTTTCCCGAAAAGTTTTCACGGAATTCTGTTGTTTTCGAGAGCGAATGTGACCTACATGATGTTGGCATTGGAAGTGCCACGGGGGAGGTGGGTTGTCCCAGCGAAAGGAAAGAATTTGTAAGTTTAATGGGAAAATAATTATTTCCGCAGGGCCAACCTGCCACACAAAACAAAAATTTTCGCATCTATTTCTAACATAACCTGTCAGAAATGAATGAAAGATGCATGTTTGTTTCAAACATGGTTTGAATTTGCTTTTTATATGACATTTGATTTGTTTCACACAGTTTTATTTTTGTGGCCTGAACAAATTGACAATTTGTTTTGAGGTAAAACAAGTATTTTTGATTCTACCATATTTTTTTTTTGCATGCTCATCTGAGATACAGGTCAGACTCGATTATCCGCGAGTTGGATTAACCATAATTAGGTCATCCGGCAAAAAATGGCTCTATCATTAGGGCATCAAATAGTTGTTTACACAATTTTAGATGGCAACTTGACAAAAGATGTAGGAAATTCAAAAAACAACTCTCATCAGTAAGATTTAACCTATTTGAGAATTATTTTTATTATGGAGATTTTTCTGTTAAAACTATATTCTCAAAATAAATGATAGCATTGAATATGAAGTGAAGGATTAAAATGACACAGACCTGAATCACTAGAACATAAAGTGAATCAGACCTGAACCATTCAAGAGGTTCAGGTCTGATTCAAGTGAAGTGAACCAGACCCTAATCACTTGAATATGAAGTGAATGTAACCTGAATCACTTGAATATGAAGTGGATCAGACGTTAACCTTTTAAATATGAAGTGAATCAGACCGGAATCACTTGAACATGAATTAAATCTGACCTGAACCTATTGAATATGAAGTAAATTAGAACTGAATCAGTTGAACATGAAGCGAATCAGACCAGATTCACTTGAACATGGAATGCATCAGACCTGAATCACTTGAATAAGAATTGAATCAGACCTGAATCTTTTGGATGAAAATGACTCCGACCTGAATCACTTGAATATGAAGTGAATGAGCCTTGAATCACTTGAATATGAAGTGAATTAGACCTGAATGATATGAATATGAAGTGAATCAGACATTAACCTCATAAATATGAAGTGAATCAGACCTGAATCACTTGGATTAAAATTACTGAGACCTGAATCACTTGAATATGAGGTGAATGAGCCTTGAATAACTTGAACATGAAGTGAATCAGACCTGAATCACTTGATTATAAAGTGAGTCAGACGTGAATCACTCCAATATAATGAATACCAAGTGAATCAGATTTGAATCGCTTGAATATAAAGTGAATCAGACCTGAATTACTTGAATATGAAGTGAATCAGACCTGAATCTCTTGGATTAAAATGACTCAGACCTGAATCACTTGAATATGAAGTGAATGATTCTTGAATCACTTGAACATAAAGTGAATCAGACCTAAATCACTTGATTATGAAGTGAGTCAGACCTGAATCACTTAAATGGCATGAATATCAAGTGAATCAGATTCGAAGCTCTTGAATATAAAGTGAATCAGACCTGAATTACTTGAATATGAAGTGAATCAGACCTGAATCACTTGGATTGAAATGACTCAGACCTAAATCACTTGAAAATGAAGTTAAGGAGTATTGAATCACTTGAACATGAAGTGAATTAGACCTAAATCACTTGATTAAAGAGTGAGTCAGACCTGAATCACTTTAATATAATGAATATCAAGTGAATCAGACCTGAATCACTTGAATATGAAATGAATCAGAACTGAATAACTTGAATATGACGTGAATCAGACCTGAATCACTTGGATTAAAATGACACAGCCCTGAATCACTTGAACATGAAATGCATCAGACCTGAACCTCTTGAATATCTAGTGAATCAGACCCGAATCACTCGGATTAACATGACATACACCTGAATCACATGAATATTAAGTGAATCAGACCTGAAGCTATTGAATATAAAGTGGATGAACTGCTTGTCATAATGATATCTTTGACCTTCCGAACAACTTTGCTCAAGAACTTTCTATCTCATCAGGATCACGAGATAGAACTAGTTGAAAATGCTCATTTTCCATGCTCACTAGCGTCGCCTAGCGGCAGAATTGGGAACCAAACTGCTTGTCATCATGATGTCCATGATCTTCCGAACAACTTTGCCGAAGACTTGAACTTTCTATCTCATCAGGATCACGAGATAGAACTAGTTAAAAATGCTCAATTTTTATGCTCACTAGCGTCACCTAGCGGCAGAATTGCGAATCAAACTGCTTGCCATTGTGATGCCAACGACCTTCCGAACAACTTTGCTAAAGACTGTAGCTTTGCATATTTTCAGAAATTTGAGATATAGCAGCACATATGTAGTTGTTTTGAGGTGATGCTAAACTTTTCAAGGTGATGCAATACAGTGATAGACATTCGTTTAGCCGAGGCTAAAAAAATTTCAAAAAAGTGTCAGGAAACTCATACAAAAGATTTTATAATAAAACTTTTTTATCGTAGTGATAGTATATCTAGTACTGTTTTATAAAAATGTGATACATCATTATTACATATACACTGAAACAAAAACGTGGGTAAAAACCCTTCAAATGTCATTTTTTGCCTAGACATTCGTTTAGCCGAATTGAACATTATTTAGAATCCCATGATAAAAAACTAACAAATTTCGAAAAATATCCAACAAAGTCATTTTGTACGATGACCTGCATTATAGATCGACTTGTAAATCATGATTTAGGTCGTTTTTGGAAGTGTTGCCATATTAATTTTGCATGCATCTCATATAAATATGTCATAATATTGTAAATGTTTCCAAATTGAGATTTGATGTAGTTATTTTTATCGGAAGTGTTTCAAAAGAATGCAATGAAAGTTTTATGACCAAAGCAGGTTGAAAATTTACGAAAAACAATGTTTTTAACAGAAAAAATAGCGCAAACCATAAAAAAATCACGTATTTAAGTGTTGTTTTGATGAAATATTATGGTTTCACTTGCATAAATCACAACGTTTACTACTATTACGTCTTTTAATAGCTCCCAATATCTTCCAGACTGTATTCTGGTTGAAATAACATACATTGAAGGGCTCATATTTCGAGAAATGACACCGAAAGCATTCAATTTTCTAGCATGAACTATTTGTTTCATAATTTAGACATTCTTTTCAAATAAATCATTTTAAAAATGTATGTGGTTCACAACTAAGACTCATTTATAATATATTTCTTCAGATTGAATGAAATAAGCCAATTGTTTGACCATATCTTGCATTTTTGTATGAGCATCTGCTTTTAAATAAACAGGGTACAAAAATTCTGACACTACTTGCAGTTATTTCGCTTAGCAGTCTTCTAACTCATATATTAATGCAAGTATCAAACAGGTATACTCCACAGGCATTAGGTCACGTCTTTATATCAATGCAGAACTGTTTATTTTAGCTTTTATCAATCCCATTTTAAAGTTCAAACAACCAAAAACTAGTATACTTAATTATTTCATGACATTTTATGCAATAATTTGAACGTTTCTAACAATAATTCTGTGCCATATTTTCAAAACTGCTAATCTAGCTTACGTTTGAGTGTTTACAGAAATCATTTTTCTTAAATAAATTTGTTTATCGTCGCTTCTCCTTATCGGGACATTTTTATATAATATTTCTCTGAATTTCACAAATAAATTAACTTTTAAGGTCAATTATCTTGCTAACACGTCATAAACTAAATGCCTTGGAATATATCCTCGAAATATATTCACGAAATTGCAAAAAAAACTATTGAAAACTAATTTTTTATTTACCTCGGCTAAACGAATGTCTAGGCAAAAAATGACATTTGAAGGGTTTTTACCCTCGTTTTTGTTTCAGTGTACATGTAAGTGTGATGTATCACATTTTTATAAAACAGTACTAGATATACTATCACTACGATAAAAAAGTTTTATCATAAAATCTTTTGTATGGGTTTCCTGACACTTTTTTTGGTCTCGGCTAAACGAATGTCTATCACTGTATTCACTGTTACAATACTTTTTCAAGTGAGTCCTTGACGGGTAGTGTATATTCAGCAACATATGATTCTATTTGAACAGTGTTGCCATCTAACAGAAGAAATAAATATATCAGGAGCTATCACTGGTTGGCTTGTGTTGTCGTTTCGAACTTTACTGAACTTTTGTTTTGTGTATTTGGAAAACTATTCAAGATAAAGAGCAATGATTGAAATGGACGAAAATCTAAATTTGGACGTAAAAAAGAGGATGTAAATAAATTCGGTGATATAATGACGAAAAATAAGGTCGGAGTGTACGAACTATGACTTTGAAAGAATGAACCACTCCCAAAAGCACTTACGTCATTTTGAAATGTTGGTGCCAAATTTTTCCTTTTACGAAAAGTATTCTCTAACCGGAACTGGAATCAAACGCACACTCCGTAGCTTACAATACACCTAAACGATAGACGCCCCTAACCGTATGGCCAAGAAGGCCACAAATATTAATGATATAATCAACATTTTACCTTGTTTATAAGAGCGTTAATGCGCACGTTTTCTGTATACTTTCTTGGTAGAAGATACAATATTTACCTGGAAGCAAAGAGAAAAAGAAACAGTTAGTCAAATGAATAGAGCCAGAAACTTTATACATATAATATATATATATATAACTTTTTATTTGTAATGCTATTTATCTACATATAACTTCACATAAACAAAAACACAACAAAGATTAAATTTGTAATCTGCTTACCACACTTCGAGTTGATAATTATACATTGATTCGCAAAAACAACAAACAAATCGCACCCAATCCCACGCTATCGAAGACGATGGGTCCCCAAGATTACGAACGATAACCGATAACGCTCCTTAGCTACCGGTGAATGTAAGTAAAAAGTAAATAAATCAAAACTGAACCAGTCCCGTAGGGTACAAGTACCCTACTTACGAAAAGATAACGAGAATTACAGCGCTACTGGGCACAAAATGCAATCTCTTCGTGGAATGCACAAGTGGGTGGTTCTACCACGCTTACTCTCGGTATAGATCATAGGTAGGTAGTAAGTTGATGACTCGCTACCGATGACTTTTACGATCAATCTCATTAATCATCGGTCGGTGGGTGCACTGCACACAAATTAGATGTCGTTACTACTAGAAGTCTTCCTCTCCACAGCAGCGATCCCCGCGTATTCACGACGGTAACCAGACAGTCAACTTTCGCTTCTTATTCGCTTCCTTCTCCTCTGGCTGCACTACAGGTGACGATCCGGAACTGCTCTACGTGTGGTACCAGTCGCTGTACGTCTACGCATTTTACTGGCTAATCGGATCACTTTACATAATGATGGACATCAGCGGGCGCCCTCGGTTCCTACGCAAGTACAAAACCCAGCCGGGAATGAATGAACCTCTCCGGTGGAGCGATCTGAAGAAGGTATGCATGGGAAAGCTCGGTAAGAAGTAAATATGGTAGTTTTTTTTTTAGTTTTTCTAAATGGTTTTCAATAGGATTCTGGTAGTAATGTTAACCCTCTAATACCGAACCCCACCTTTAGACGGGGTAGAATTTGAGAATTTTTGTAATTTTTGCTTCGGGGAAAATCATTTTTTTATATTTTTGGCTGATATTTAGGACTGTTTTGTATATCTCAAAATGGTTTTTGGTGTATTTTAAAGCGTATTTACATTTTTTTAAATCATTGAAAAAAATATGTTTCAGTCACTTTTTAGAAGTCATTGTTTATTTTGTACTGAATCGCTACAATTAACATATTTTAATTTTTTCCCAAATCATTCTATCCTAGTTCAATAGTTTAAGGGAATCGAATACATACTAAAATTATTTTCCTTAAAATTACACGGAAAATAAAATTTCCTATGAAAAAAAAGAAATAAAAATATTTCAACAATAATCATAAAATCTTAAAATATTTTCATCTCAATAAATCCGTGCCCCAAATAGGCTTCCAGGAAAAACATAAAAGTGTGGGGATGTTCAAAAATAAAAAGTAGAAAAATCAAAAACTGAAATTCACGAAATCAAGAATTAAAAAGAATTATCTTCCAAAACATGTTTAAATCGATTTTAGATGACGAAAAATGATATATAGATTAAAATCAAAAATTTGGGTATTAGAGGGTTAATAATTAGTAGAAAAAAATGCTGAAAGAATTGATTTTCTGATGAATGATGAAATATTCCATGAAGTTTCGGCCGAAATCACTAGATTGTTTTTGAGATATTGAGAGATCGAGATCACAAATGTGATTGTTTAGTAAATTTAAAAGGATCTTTTGAATCTGAATAACTTCATCAAACTGACATATTTAATTTATATCTTACTTCAATTTGATTATAGCTCGTTGAAATGATTCCATCATTTGTGTCCACATCTCTCTATCTCCCTCTTCCAGATCATTAAAACCGCTTTTGTCAACCAGTTCTTGATTGGCCTGCCGCTATCCTACGTCCTCTTCCACATGTTCGCCCAAAACTCATACCCCAACGTGCGGATCCTTCCCTCCCCGTTCGAAGTCCTACGTGACTTCGTCATTAGTGTCATCCTGTGGGAGGTTGGCTTCTACTATAGCCATCGGGCGTTGCACCATCGGTTCCTGTATCGGATCGTTCACAAGCGTCATCACGAGTTCACCGCCCCGGTTGCGTGGGCCGCCCTGTACGCCCATCCGATCGAGCACATCACCAGCAATATGATCCCACCGCTACTGGGCATCGGCCTCATGAAGAGTCACTTTGTAACGACGCTGGTTTGGTTCACGTACGTGATGCACGACACCCTGGCGACCCACTCCGGGTACCATTTGCCGGTGCTGGGCAGCAGCGAGCGGCACGATTATCACCACTTGAAGTAAGAGGGCGAGGAGGGTCAATATCTGACTGACAATGGCGACCATGGGAAGATATGGCATAATGACACCTGGGTTCATCAGCTCGATGGTTACACGTGTAAATTGGTAGAAAATTACGATATTTCCTCAACAAATTCTAGCTTTTTCGGTCTATGGTCGAATTTCTCAAGACAATTTAAACGAATAGTTTTGGATTATCCGATGTTTCGACCAATATTATTCGGCATTTTTCAAAGGAAATAACTACCCAGTCCCTTGATCAAAGCTATAAAACCGATCGAAACTTCGGGTAATAATTATTTACGCACTTTTTTTTGATTTTTTAGCTATTCGGTACCAGTATGCTGTACATAAGAATATGTACTTCTTTTTCTTCTTCTTTTATGGCTCTACGTCCCCACTACGACTTGGCCTGCCTCACTTCAACTTAGTGTTCATAGAACACTTCCACAATTTCTCACGTTCCAATTTCTCACGTTTAGTATCATACGGGCCTATCTACAATGATCTATTCCTCTTCCAGGATTTTCTCTTTGGTTAATAATTTAGTCGGTAAATCATTTTCGATTCTTTTTGTTGCTTTAGATGCTAGTTCTAGTCGTCCTTCACTGAAACACACTGAGAAATCATCCGAAAATTGGTCCAATTTCCAGAATAACCCGAAGAGAAAATCGATGAAGAGAAATCGATCATTGTAGATACGCCTGTATGATACTAAACGCAAGATTTGTATATTGTGAGGCAAGGACAATGATACACTATGCACAGGGAGTCGAAAAAAAAAATCCCGAACGGAACGCGGATCGTACCCGCCGTCTCCGAATTGGCGATCCATAGCCATAACCACTAGGCTGATTGGGGGGCATTGTATTAATGAGAGTAGTTAAGGTAACGGAGGACATTGAGGGTAATTATGCGGAGACATTTCAGATAGAATGTGTTTCATTGGCATTACAGTGGGTTCGAGGGAGTTTCTGGAGGTTTTTCAAAAGCGCATTTGTTGATTAGATGAGGTTTCATGGGGCCCGTATAGCCGAGGCGGTAAACGCACGGGTATTCAGCATGACCATGCTGAGGGTAACGGGTTCGATTCCCGGTCGGTCCTGGATCTTTTCGTAAAGGAAATTTCCTTGACTTCCTTGGGCATAGAGTATCTTCGTGCCTGCCACACGATATACACATGCAAAATGGTCATTGGCAGAGGAAGTTCTCAGTTAATAACTGTGGAAGTGCTCATAGAACACTAAGCTGAGTAGCAGGCTTTGTCCCATTGGAGACGTTACACCAAGAAGAAGAAGATGAGGTTTTATGGGGCGTTACAGTGGTTTAAAGGGATTTTAGATGATTTTTAGCATCATTCAAGGTCGGTAAAGGAAGTTTCAGGGGTTTTTGGGCGTTAAAAACGTTAAGGAACTTTTTGGGGCCCTGAACGACTTCGAGCCCCTGTACCGGCCCTGAAATTTTCGAAAACTCCGAAAACGCCCCTGAGATCCCTGTAACGCCTTGTAACGTCTGAAAATCTTCTGTAACACCCTTAGATTCATCAGAAAAGCCCCTTGTAACCCCTTTAAACCCCCTGTAACGCACCTAGAACCCTTCAAAAGCCCTTGTAACGGCCTGTCATGTACTGAACACCCCTCTCCCCAAACCCACGAAACTGACTCTGAAACTCCTTAAAAAAAACCCTAGATCATGAGAAACCTAGGGTTTCCAGGGGTGTCCAAGGGAGTATCAGGGACTTTCCAGACGGCTAAGGGGGTTTCAGAGGAGCCTGAGTCCCCTTGGAACTTCTTTGAAACCCTGTGAAACAGTTTGTCACCCTTTGAGATGCCTTGGATTGCCACTGAAAGGCCCCTAAAACCCCCTGGAAAAAAAACCTGAAACTCTCCCAAATCTTCCTGGAGTACGCACTTCCATCCCAAGCAGGGCCGGATTTAAGGGGGGGCCAGGGGGGCCATGGCCCCGGGCCCCCACATTTTAGGGGCCCCCACAAAATCTAACTTCAAATGGGAACCGAAAAAAAGTAGTGCTAGAAACATCTTGATATAATTTTTATCACAAGTACTTCTACTCTCAAGATGTGTGTAAAATATTGTGCTTCAAATTAGAAAGAAGCAGATATCTGCCTTTTTATAAAATTTCAAACTTCCTCTGAAAGTTGTTAAGATTTTTATGGTTCGGAATGATCATCTTCACCTGAATTCTGGATGAAATCTTAAACTCTATGGAATAGAGAGTCAAAATTTTCTGCTGAAAATTCGTGTTTATTTCTGTAGAAAACTATTGCTATTGTTTTTAAACATTTCCAAGGTACATACCTATAAAGTTCTTTGAAGATTTGCAAGTGTTTCTATCAGAGTAAAGAAAAGTTTTTATAGTTGTAGAGTTTGATTCCGCATACTAAACTTATAAATTATTCAAATCGAATTCCAGAATTATTGAAACATTTCTTTAAAGGAACTAGCTAGAATTTTAGCCGGATTTTTTTGCAAAGATCTGGTCAGATTTTCTTCAATATGATTAAATTCATGACGATTTTTTCTTCCTGGCTTGAATATGTAATTCAAGAAGAACTCTTAACAAATTCATAGGTTCCTTATAGAAATTGCAGTAGATATTTGTGGAGAAATTCTTGAAAGATCCTAAAATATTTAAAGTTACGCAAACAATTTTTGTTTAAATTGGCTAAAAATTGGTCTAGGGTAATTGATCCGATCATGGAGGAGTTAAGCGCTGGGTTCATGTTTAAACCACAATTGTATCGCCCCAAGCAAACTTTTTACATGGATTGAATTGAAAATAATAAAATCCATCCTTAATCTACGGGAAAATAACGAAATATTGCCACTTTTATGTTGTTATGAGCATTTTATTCGTTTTTATCTGAAAGAACATTGTGTTCCTAATGTTGCGGTATGTGTTCCTAATGTTGCGGTATTTTGTTCCTATTGTTGCGGTATCCCATTGAAATCATATGGGATACCGCAACATTAGGAACACTACCGCAACAATAGGAACACAGCAGCAAACACATTTAGGAAAATATTTTTTTAAAATAGGTTTTTGGGCAAATCTTAAGCAAACAAATGGTGCAATCTCATAATTTAAGCACCATACATCTATTAAAAATACCTTTTGGTAACATTTTAGTCGAAAAAGTGCTCAATTGCCATTACCGCAACAATAGGTACTACCACAACGATGGGAACAATTACCCTACAAAAGATTATTACGAAATTTTATATTTAATTCAATTCAAAATAAAACAGAAATTCCAACAGGAACTCAGTATGGAGTTCCGACGAAATTTCTTCAGCAGCTTTTTAGTAGAATTTCCGCTAAAAATACCACTATGATTGTTTGCCTCTTAAAGTTTCACAAAGAGTTTTTAACAATTATTTTGCGCGTTCACCAGAAACTCCTCTCAAAGTCGCGTTAGAAATGTTGAAGGTCCACAAAAAAAGAAACCTAGTAATCGGTTAGCAACGCTATAGATTTCATCAATGATTCCGCAATAAATTTCATTTGGAGTTTTTGTAATACCGGCCCCAAAGATAGCGCTATCAATTTTATTTGAAATTTATCGAAAATGTCTCCTATGAAATCTATTTTTAAATTTCTTAAAGAACTTCTGCATGAATTTCAACTTGATCAATGGAATCTAATACTAGGAACACTCTCGGATAAAGCGTTATTTACTTGATAAAATTTCTTTTACAGTCGTCTTCAGACTAGATTTTCATATTTGGATCTCTGTTATGCTAAGATTGCCTTTTTTTAAGTTACGCTAATTGAGCTAGATTAATTTCTCCAATAACAACCCTAATTTTTGGAAGAATTTTTCATATTTTCTGGATTTTTCTGCAATGAAAAAATATCCTCTAAAATGAGGGCCCCCACAACACTGTGGCCCCGGGCCCCCACATTTGTAAATCCGGCCCTGATCCCAAGGCATGAAAAGATGGTGTATTACGGTCGATAATTAGTGGATTTGTTTACCCTTTGTAGCTTCCATTTAGTTAAATTCAATTGGTACATTAGATTTAATTTCATTGTATTCAGAGCAGTTGCCGGGTCCACGGGTAAGGGTTTTATGGGATATTTGAAAAGAATTCAATGAATGTATAAGTTGGAGCAAGATCCAAGAGATCCCTTGAGTACATATAATTGGATGTAAAAGCATAACTAGTGATCACTTGAAGCACTATGGATGAAGTTTGTGTTCACACAGCCCCAAGCAATAACTGTTTTTCAATAACTGTTTAGAATCTTCATCGAAGCTGCCAGCGTAACTAGAGATCTCTAGCTGAATTAAGAATATGATATACATACACTTTGTTTTATCATTTTTTTCTGGAACTTTTGAGACCCATGTAGGCCCTGGAATCCGTAGATGCTACTCCAGTATCGCCAGACCAGCTACACTCACACAAGGAACTAATGAGATATCTACTTGGGACGAACGTATTGATGATCTTCTATTTTAAGCAACAATAGCACCTGCTACATCAGGTTGCACGTCAATGTGGGGATGGGGAGGGAAGTGGTGATTGCAATCACTTGTTGCCAATAGACTGCGAAGTTCATTGCATCTGCACAATGTCATGCGGATGTCGGAGTGGTGTTGGGCAATGTTTATTTTGAGCAGGGGTTCACGCATTGGTGCATGGACGCTAGGTGTAAATTGATAGATTGTGGGAAGATTAACGGTACAGCTCCCTTGGTTGCAAAACTTGCAGGGGGCTGTTCATAAACCACGTAGACCATATTTTGGATATCTAAGGCCCCCCTCTCCTCGTAGGATTTAGTCCATACAACACTTTAAATAAAAAAATGTGTGAGTGTTTACTTTGGCCAGATCCCCCTTAGTCCCAAAAAGTCTACGTGGTTTATGAACGCCCCCCAGACGTTATAGGATAGATTTACACTCATGCAAAAATCGACCGTTTCCAAACACCCCAACTCCCTAGGTAACATTCTTTGTATGGGACCTCAAATTTGTTTGAATGGGTCGTCACGTTTTGCAAAACCCCCCTCCCTCTAAAAGCGCGACGTTATTAGTGTACGGCCCCTTATACTTGAGATGCATATGTAAAGAGTAGAGTATAGAGAAAGTACATAGGACCAGGACCTTCTGTACATATATGAATCAGAAGCGGTAGCCAGAAGACAACCAAGCTCGTCTTTATAATAGAATAACAACCTCTCGAGCAAAAATTGATCTCATCATAACTCAATCATTTTTATCTCATCAAATGTCGCTTTCATCATAACTAGAACTTTTGTGACAATTTTCTCTCCCTCCAAACATGAGAGGAACCGTTCCTAATAAAGAAAAAAACTACTTTTCAATCCCTGAAGCTATATTTAAATAATTTCTGGGTGAATCTCTGAAGGAATTCTCGAATATATGTTTGAGAGAACCGCTAGAGCGATTTCTGAAAGAATCTGAGAAAACTCTTGAATAAATACTTGGAGTATTGAAGGAGTTTCTAAAGTTTTTCTAATGACTTCCAGGAATAATTTCTAAAGGAATTTTATAAGATATCTGTAGTCGAATTCCTGTAGACATAACATGAGAAATTCTAGTGAAATTTCCGAAGAAACAAAGGAAGATTTTAATTTAAACTCTTCAGAAAAAATTTAGAACATTTTGTGAAGAAATCCTTTAACAATATTCCAAGATAACTTACCCGAGCAGAGGAGAATATCAAATTCATAAAAACAGAATCACATAGCCTGTTTTTATATCATAATTATTACCGTAAAACGGAGTATCTTTGATAATGCGGGTAACTTTGATAGTGCGACAAGCATTGTATAGTTTATCTTATAACTATGATTCCTTCAATCAGTTAAGGAAAAGGCAAACGTAGATCTGTTTAATACATATGAAAGTTCATCTTAGACGAATTTTCATTAAAACCTAGTTTTAATACAACTTTTTGGACAAGAAATAAAAATTGTTAATATTTTTGTCATTTGTCAACTCCTTCAAACAATCTGCTATACGACTCCGTTGCAACTATTTTTTCAATGAATTGACTCTTATTCTTGTTAGAATCATCATAGTAGATTCCAAATCTGTCCTTGAATCTCTTAACGAAGTGTGTTTTTACGAAATGGAAGAAATTTTGTAAATTGTGACATAAATTTCCACACATTGATAAACGCTTAAAAGTATACAATGCCCTTGTAGTTTCATGTAGATAAATCTGTGTTGTTCAAAATTTGTTAATAAAACATTAAAAACAACCCAAAAAATAAGAGAACTCACCATGAATAGCATGTAATCACATGTTGATGTACCGTCAAACATATATTTTTACAAAAATAATGATTTTTGATAGCTAAATTCACTGTGTTTTTCACTCAGTACTCCACAAACACAGTTTTATATGTAGAAATTAGTAAAAATCAATGTTTTGATATATAAATTATATCTGATATATTAGACAAGGCTTCTCTCATCATATTCATATTCCTAAGAATTCAATCTGTGATTATATGTTAGGATTTGATGTGATTTTCAGGGCATTATCAAAGTTACCCCAAAATGAAAAACTGATTCTCGCTCACATGGAAAATTAATAGTCACCCAAAATATTACAGATGATCGAATCTTTCAATTGCAATTGATAACTGATACCCCAGTACTTGTTTTAAGAATATAAAACTAGGGGAAATACTGTTACATGGAAAAATATTGAGAAAATTCGCTGAAAAACTATCAAAGTTACCCCATTTTACGGTACATTAATAAAGTATTACTTTTTGATAACATGTTTTGTTGGGCAATTTTATTTGGTTATGATCAAGTTATTGAGATTCATTCACCAAATAACATTTCAATAATATACTTTGTTGTAGACCAAGTTTTGTTATTATTTTACTATTGAAAATGTACAAATATGTGATGAACTATAACACAACAATAACAAGTTTTCAAATTCACTGCATGATTCATTGTTATTAAGTTGTTAATGAATCTAACAAAACATGCTATTAAATTCGTCGCTTATGATAAACAAGTTTATAACATAATAAGATTAGTTAATAACCTAAAAATTACTGATTCCATTATATAGTTATTATGCCAAAATAGCATAATATATTATGCTGTTGATATTTTCTTCTGGTCGGGTACTGAAGAATTTCCTGATGTAATCCGTGAAGTGTGCCTGAAGGAATCTCTGAAGCTATATCTTGAAAAATAAACTGATAAGTCTCTGTAAATATTCCTAGAAAAATCAATAATCTCTGTAGGAATCCATGAAAAATTTCCTGGAGTCATTTTTTCTGGAATTTACAATGGAAGCCCTGAAAAAAAATCTGAAAGAATTACCACAGAAAAACAGACATCACACTCTACTCGCTTCCCATCGACGACCATTTTAACGGTTGATTTAAATATTCGGTTGTAGGTCAATTAACCAGTCGCGGCACTGGCATCGTTTTTGCTCCTGTTTGATATTTGCGCACTACCGCCATCTAGTGGTGGCTTGTCCAAACATGGCATGGTTGGTATTGGGCGATTACGATTTCGTTACGATGATTTTTAATATAATTTGTTCTAAGTGGTACGTCAGTTTCTCTGTGGAATTACTGTACGAATTTTTTTAAGGAAACCTCGGAATAATTTCTAAAAAAAACACTGGAGGATTTTTTTAAACCATCCCTGGAAGTGTTTCTGAAGGTACCACTGGAGGACTTTCTAAAAGAATCCTTGAAGCCAATTTTGTAAGAAATTCATGAAAAGTTTTCTATATGAATTCTTGGAAGTTATTTCTGGAGTAATTTCTAGAGGAATTTCTGAAGCAATCTTTGGAGGAATTGCAAAAGTGATTATTGGAAGAATTCATGAAGAAAACTTTTGAGCACTGAATCAAAATTCAACCATCGCGCAACAATAATGACAGTGTCAGCAAGCCGAATTTGTTGCGACAATCCACCCAATGCGACATAAGTTTGTCCCAACTTGAAGAAAATAGGATAAAGATCGTGCACCACGAGTTTAAAGTTTTTCAAGCCTTGCATTGTGATTTTCGAGCGGTAACTACGAGTCGGTAACACTACACGGGTGTTTAAGATCTATCACTAAACAGTTTAGATTTTGGGTTAGTAATAGTTGATCATTCACGAGTTGAAAAGTACCTACGCAATAAATTCAGCTTTCGTTTTGTCTGCAACAAAAATTTTCGAGATCATGTCATATTCTGTTATCAGTTGGGATAAAGAGTAATCGCCGCGCCTTCTTTGTTGCTTGTTTTGTGCCTTTTTTGTCCGACAATTCTCTTCACTGCTTCAAATGCCTCAATTTTAAACTGAATCCCTGAAGGATTTTCTTCACTTTCCGACACTCGCGCGGTCTGCTACCATCGCCTGCACCACGTTGCAGGTGGATGCTTTTCATAGGGATTCTCGGAGCGATTTCTTGAGAAATCTCAAAAGAAATTTCTCGTTGAATTTCTGGGGGATTTTTGTTTTAAAGCAATCCCTAGTGGATTTTGTAAAGCAATCCATGGGAGAAGTTTCTGGAGGAATCTTTAAAAGAATTTCTGAAGGAAGTCCTGAAGTTGCTGAAGCAATTCGAAGAAAATTTCTTAATAAATCTTCTAAGGGATTAAAAAGAAAACAATCAAAAACAAAATGAAAGAATTCCTGGATAGATTTCCGAGAGAATCTTTGGGAACAATAGGGAGAGATGCAAATTTTACTTAAAACGAGTTGTTGAAATCTTTCCCGACGTTTCGATCCGTTTAAGATTCTTTTTTCAAGGGTTCAGTTTGTTGTTGTTTTTTCGTCAAGATTGTTTTGCATAACGTAAAATTGTCATATGAAAAAATGGTCGACTAAGCTTGGCGGTTTGTACGTCGGATTCGAATTCGAGCACAAAGTTTTGCTGTCTTCTAACATTGCTTTGGCTAAATGGCATTCGGACAAATGACCGTTTCGGCCAAATGGCGTTCGGCCAAACGGCATTCGGCCAAGCGACATTCGGCCAAATGGCGTTCGGCCAAATGACCCGGATTCGGAATTCAATTACTTCGTGGTTCAATCATTCCAATATCAGGTCAGTTGTAAAATCATTTTGCAAAAAATATTAGATTCTGGGGAGAATCAGTGGTGTTCAATTGGCTCTATTGGTCAAATCACTTCGACTATCCCTATTATAAACATAATACAAGATGACCTATATTTGAAATGACAGCTTTTTCATAGAGATTTAGAGCCTTCAATACTGCATTAGACACGTTCTACCGTGACGTTACAACGTTTTGACGCGAATTTCTGTTGTCACATCCTACACTAGGTGAGAGATATCGAGATGTAGAACATCGACATGTGGAGAATCGACTGTATTGGGAATTTTGTATCGTAGTCTTGGATTTTATTACTATCAAATCTTGCATCAAATGTACCCAGGAAATTGATTTTGTAAAACGGATACAAGTATACATATCATAAGCATCATATTCATCAACATGTCACTGGAGTTTTATTGAAATGTTTTTACAAAGGCACAAAAAAATACATCATTGCTAGGTGTATTAATTAGGATTTTTTTAGATGGTGCTCAGTGATTAACTTGGAGCAACCTCGATGACACCACTGAGTACAGTTAATTTCATTGCTAACTGGACTGCGCAGAAGTGCGGAGTCTGAAATAAAAGTGCGATATTGTATCAAATCGTTTTGGTATCTTCACAGCACTTATTCGCCATGACCCAATGAATAAGTGCGGCGAAGACACCGGAACGATCTGACACGAAATCGCACTTTTGTTTAAGATTCCGCACTTCATCGTGACATTTATAATCCCATAATGCGCAATACATCCTGTTTTTAAAGAAATGTTTGCATCCTAAATTTCTTCAGAAATTTCGTTTGCAATATTGTCAAAACTAGACTCTGGGGTCCCTTTGACAATACATTTGCGTACCGTGTAAAAAGTTTTTAGTTCAAATTTTGAAAAATCGTGCAAAAAAAGTGATTTTTCGACAAGCTATGCAAAAAATAAGAGTTGGACAAAACAAGTTGTACCGTCGTGTGGGGCTTCTTTTTACACTTTTTCATGGTTTCTCAACTTTATGACATTATAACTCCCAGAGTAGTGAATGGATTTCCACAATTTTTACACATGACAATCGTGAGTATGTATGTAGGATATATGCAAAATTTGAACTAAATCCATCAATAAACAAAAAAGTTGTTCATACACCAATCGGACATATCTCATATAGAACCGGATGGCGGCTACTTTGGACATTTTTATCTATAACAAAACTGCATTCCAAATTTTAGGGTTATATAGAAAACTACTTTGTACCAATACTGTAGTATACTATATCAGACATGATTTCAATAAATATACCGTAAACCGGGGTCAAATTGATCAGCGGGGTGAAATTGATCATTTGGGTACTACATTGTAATTGCATACCAGGAACTTCTAAGCGTCGCAATGATCTCAAACTTCTTACTTCATCTAGTTCATAGATGTCTAGAGATGAGTTTAATCTATTATTTTTTAAAGAAAAAAGTTAGTTTTGCCTTATTTTTTTAAGAATTTGCAATGTATTTCTCACTTAGCTGAAATCATTGCTTCTAATCAATCGATTGCCACTAGGACTTCCCGTAAATTTTTTGTTCTAACATATTTGTGAAGCCTTGGTTGGAAAGTTATGAAGCTACTCTGAATATGAATAAGTTTAAAAAAAAGTTCTTTTTTGACGAAAAAGTCATTTATTGTAACAGAAATCATTTATTTCAAAGAAAATTGCCTACCTTTAGGCGTTAAGGGGGGAATTTCAAAATTTAATTTGAAGTTTTAAGTGTCAAATCCACTAGTTGTAAGACTTTTGACGCGTTATTCGGGTTTAGAAGAGCAAAATTAAGTGCATAAGGAAATTTTTCTTTTTAACCAATGCATAATTGTACACTGATCAATTTCGCCCCAAAGTGGCAGCTTCAATTTTTTGTTTTTGAAGTAATTTTACTAAAAGTTTAAATTTGTCTGTCACATGGTTTGATGGAGATCCACTGGGTACTGACTTTACAGAAATTCTTTTGGCAATATTTTGATTGCCACTAATGTTATCCGCAAAAGTTGTTTTAAAGTGATCAATTTGACCCCGGATTACGGTATGCGTTTTAGGATGGTTCTGTGCTATCTTTGGTATTATGAGCAGGGTGAGCTATATAGATAGCCTGAAAAAAAGGACCATCAATTCTTTATTTAGGTGAAACGGTCACTTATAATGTATGACGATACAATTATTCGATTGTATATGCAACGTTGATACATTTTGAATGCATTGATCAACCCTTTGGAATTTATGAACTGTAGAAACAATGCTTACAGACCAAATGTTTTGATACGTTATGTATATTTTATTCGATGTTTTTTCGCGTCCTGATAAGCAATAAAGGGTCTGTTTGAAAAATAATTTCAACCAAATGAAGGGAAAACTATTGCTTCATAATAGTCCCAAAGACATCAGACAGATTTGAACCATATTTTGAATTCAAAAAATCCAAATTTAAAAGTGTCAAAAGTAGCCCCGCACGACGGTATGTAATTTTTTGCACGGCCGGCCAAAAATCCCGCGCGAATCGAGAATCGAGTGCATGAAAGAAAATCTGGATTTTTTTTAACCCTCTTCGTGCATTAGGGTCATTATGACCCCTAAACGTGCACAAGATCAGCGAGGTGCGCGCAAGCTAATGCACGAAGAAGGTTAATCTGAAAATTTCACAAAAAATAACAAATAGGTACATGCCTCTGGAGCCGACCATACCTCCGAGGATCTTCCAAAATCGATACCAGAAATTGTGCAAAAAAAAAATCCCCGATGATAGCAAGGAATGTGTCTGTAACTTTTACCAAAATTTTCCTAATGAAATCGACCATTGTACACTAGTATTTCAACGAATTTTACTCACTTATTTGTGTTGGTTTTATACAATTTGCCCAACATTTATTATTACACATCTAAAAACATTAAAAGATGAACACAAATATCTCACACAAAATCTTAAATTAAATACCATAGTTCCCAAAATTCCCTGATTAACTCCACAATTTGTAGAGATGAATTTTAGAGATAATGCACACAACGATGTCCGCATAAATTTCGATGTACCATTTCCCACGCTTTAAAGTACACGGTTTATGTTTTCACCCTCCACACGACTAAAGTAACCCTTCTTACAATTGTCCCACCAGGTTCACCCAATGCTACGGCGGTTGGGGTCTGCTCGATAGGCTCCACGGTACCGATGATCAGTATCGCAAATCCAAAAACTATCAACGTGATCTGCGGCTTTGGAGCGGCAAATCTGCGCGGGAACTCGTCCCCGACGACAAATAGGCAATAGGCATACCTACAATGAATGGAATGCAGCGAGGAGAGTGAAAGGAGTTTTAGCCTTAGCGTTGCTGGACGAGTCGACGATGGCGACGACGAAAGTGGGACGCGACCTATAGGGCCGCAAAGTCATAGATTTAATATGGACCAGCAGCGCGCGCCTTCCATCCTACGTAATAAATACGGGTATTAGTGCCATTGAGCTAGTAACATTTATCTTTTGCTGTAGAACAATAAAGATCGTTCGGGTCGCAACCCGTTAAGTTCAAGTACATCTATTATGTTTTTACACGGATAAAGTCGACCTCAGTGATGACGGGGGAGAGGCTTCGCAGGAATGGGATAACAACGGAAACTGCATCAGGCTTAGGCAGCCCCCCTAACTAGATTTGAACCTATTCTTAACGCACACTTCCGATTGCTGGTACCACGCGGTACAGTAATGATCACGAATCTATGACTTTTGTTCAAATGGCACTCACTGATAAAAACACATTCGAACAAAAAATAATATTTTGGATATGGAAAACGCTTCTCTTTCTGACAGAGGTGAAAGATTTTGTGTTGTGAGAAGGATGAAGAACGATCCGTAGCTCTGTAATCTAGCGTTATTTCAAAAAGCAGTTACGCCCTATTTAAAATGTTGTTGCTCAAATAGACTTTCTAGCTATTTTTTTAATTGTGAATTATGATTAACGTGTTTTAAAACTATCAGTGTTGATATATTGAAAACATGAAAAGAAGCCTAATTTAAAACCCGATTTCTTGAATATGTTTTATTGCTACTGTTACTCTCCTCCGCAACAGAAAAAAAGCGAACGGAGGCGGGCGGCGTCGGAGAAAAGCTTCCATTATTGGCAGACATGTTGCTCTGTAATTGCTATTGGCTAGACGGGTCGTAGCCAGCAGCCAGCCATTGAAATTTGAGGGGAAAGGCACACAACCAGACGATTCAGCTTCAGGAGATATGGCGGCAGCTCAGCGGCAACCGGCGGCGGGACAATCAGTGCGAGGTGAAAAATGAAAGTTCAATTTGGTCGAATCAAAGTTCAATAAACAAACACGACTCCGGTGTCTGTGTTGTGCGGGCGCGATAAAACCTTAATCTATTTAGCAGTAAATTATGATTGGCAGCGTGGACGCAAAAATCCGCATCACGTTGTTGGGCTGGTTTCAGCCTGGCATGGAGATAAATAGATGATTCTTTCAATACTTTTATTATGTTTTCGTAACCATTTCCAGTTTTATTTGCGGTAAACGCTGCTATAACATTGATTAAATTTTATTAATATTTGAACTCAAATCTTACATTCTGCAAATAATACCTGTGCATTTAGAAAAATAATTATTTCAATGGTTGATGTAGGAGCCCAACAACTTCACGAGATTGGTGAATCATCTAACCGGTATATATCGCGAATAATAAGTAGGAATGCGTTAGTATAAGTTTTATTTCATGTAGACAATAGTCCGATGAAAATATATAAATAAATAAATAATAATAATAATAACTGAAGTGGTAATTGCAAGGGTATTCAGCAAGACTACTCGACTAGAATTGTGATATAAACATCTCCAACATCGTTTGTGTTTCCAAAATACTATAACTCAACTATACAGGGTGTTAGGTTCCTGAGTGCAAACTTTTTAAAGGCTGATAGAGGACCATAAATGGCGAAAAAAAAAATGTTCTACGAATATGGTCAAATCTCAACCGTTACGTAGTTATTGAACTTCCTATGTTTTTGACTCTTATTGCCTAAATTGGCAATAACTTGGAAATGGTAAAACTTATCGCAGTTTTTTTACCCTTATTCGAAAGATTATTGAATTTTCTATTAAATGGCATCTTTGAATAAAAATGATTAAATTTTCTAGAGCAAAATAGCTAAAAATAGTGTGTTTTTATTGGTTTTTGTCAATTATCTTTGAAACATGCGTAATAAATTAAAATTCTTTCTTTGGCAAAGTTGTGGCCCCTGTTTTGCTCTAAAATTCGCTCTTTGACACCAAACTACTAGCTCTCATCGTTTTCTTTCAATTTTGATTTAAATGTGCGGCACAATGCGCAAAAAAGTGCTTTCCATGACAGTTGCAAATTTATTATCTGAAATGCGATGTTTGAATCAAAATTGCAAGAAAACTATAAGAGATAGAAGTTTGATATCAAAGAACGAATTGTAGAGTGGAACAGGCCACAACTTTGCCAAAGAAAGAATTTTAATTTATTACGCATGTTTCAAAGATAATTGACAAAAACGAATTAAAACACGCTATTTCTAGCTATTTTGCTTTACAAAACTTAGTTATTTAACTAAACCAATAGATTCAAAGATGCCATTTGATAGAAAATTCAATAATCTTTCGAATAAGGGTAAAAAAAAACTGCGATTAGTTTGACCATTTTCAAGTTATAGCCAGTTAAGGGAATAAGAGTAAAAAACATGGGAAGTTCAATAACTACGTAACGGTTGAGATTTGACCATATGCGTAGAACAATTTTTTTCACCATTTATGGTCCTCTATCACTCCTTAAAAAGTTTGCACTCAGGAATCTAACACCCTGTATTACATTATGTCAGCGTTTCTCCAACTATGTGTCGCGACCCACCACCGGTGGGTCGCGGGCTGATAACTGGTGGGTCGCGAAAGTTTGAGCAAAAATTAATATCATCATAATTAACATAACTCTACTGTTTAATTGATTGAATTATTTCTAGAAATGATTTCTCTTTAAAAATTTTGGAAGAATTTGATTCTATAATTTTTATCTTAATCTCTACAATATTATTAGAACTTCACCTTGTTGATTTGACTTTGAACGGGTGTATGGGGAACTGTACATATTTTTGTTTTACAATTTATTTGTGAAAATCTTAAACATTTCTTGAAATTGTATAAAAATATAAAGTTTGTATTGAAAACAATTGAAGTATTTTTCAACTGTCGTTCTACAACTACAATAGTAGCTATACCTTAAAAAAATGGTGTTTGTAAATGCCATTTTTTGCGATTAGTATTATACAGGCGTATATACAATGATCGAAATATCTTCATCGATTTTCCGGAAGATAGGATCAGTGTGCGGATGATCTCTTGACGTTTTTCGGTACAGGACGATTAGAATTATTATCTTAAACAATAAAATTAACTGGAAATGATTTGCCGGCCATGTTATTCACCAAAGAGAAAATCGATAAAGAGAAATCGATCATTGTAGATACGCCCGTATTATACTAAGCGCGAGATTTATTTCATTAACTTTTAAGACCCTGTTCTAATGTAGAATTAGCAGTAGTTGAAATACACAGAAATTAAAAAAAAACTGTTTTGTACAAGTTTTTCTCGGGACAAACGACTTCTCTTTTCTACTTGTCTAAAGCTCTAACTGTACTCAATCAGATTTGTTTTGAACAAAGCACTCAACATGTTTATTACTAAAATGAGTCAGAATTTTCTGAAGTCCGAATTTTCTTAAGGTAATATTTCTGTGGAAGTAGATGATGGTGGGTCGCCAAATTCTTTAAGAACTAAAGATGGGTCGCGAGCTGGGAAAGTTTGAGAACCCCTGCATTATGTTAAAAATATTGTTTGATAACTCATTGTATTACAATTTAGTTTTGATTTGTCGACACTTAAAAAATTAGTTACAAAATTGTATCAAAATTTGAAGAAATTAATAATTTTAAAGCTTTAATTCATATCACATTTTGTTATAATTTTGATCTGCTTATAATCTTGAATATACATTGGCATTTCGGTTCAATCACTAGTCGTTTTAATCACTACTCGCCCAAATTCACGGTTTTCATTTCGATTTTATCACAATTTTCGTTTCGTTTTTATCACACTTGTTCTAAAACACTCCGAAATCAATATAAAATCAAAATTACATAACCCAGTCCACTAAAACAGTTGAGAATGCGATCTACGGTTCATAAACTTAGCAGTTGACCGATTTTGAATAAAAAATTTACATTTATTTCTCGTTTCGCCAAATTCACGGTTTCGTTTATTTTACGGTATTTTTTTTTTGACCGTGATAAAACCGAAAAACCGAAAAACCACGAGTATTGTGTTGTTCTTTGCTTTGCATGGATCGCTCCTGTAAGGGGTGAGTATGGCAGCATAATCGATAGCGTCCGTTATTGTCTCGAGCGGAAATCAAAACAATAGATCCGCGGGTGTTTATTGTTCAGTATTGTGTTGTTCTTTGCAGAGAAGAACATTAATTAAGGCAATTAGATGATCGGCATTGAACCACAAAAACCACACAACAATTGGTGAGATCTTTCCAATATTATTTATTTATAAATGATTCTATTTCAGTATATATTTGCTATACAACTGCATATAAGTTGAAAATTCGCTATATTCAACATCCTTTCATCTATTGGAAGCTGCTTCAGTTCTGGGCTCTTTCTAAGTTGATGAAGGGATTTATAAATGCTTGCAAGGACTTAGCCAGGTGTGTGGAGCTGAGTGAATCTATGACATTGTAGATAGTAGCGACATCAGCAATGTAAATGGATATATTCAGCTTTGCAACTCCATCCAAGATTTGTGCAAGTATTCATGCTATGCTATGCTATGCTATGTGATAAAACCGAAAAACCACTGTACCAGTGTACTTTTTGTTACAATTTTAGTTATTCTAACATCATCCTGCATCAAGTTTATAACACAATATTTATTGATATTTACACAGTATGTTACAAACTTGATATACAGTGACTTTACACCGATGAATCACCCACAGTTTATGAATCAGCTGGCTCGCACGGTAACTTGTCACAAAACATCTAAAAAGCATTTTTACAGGACAAATCCTTATGTATATCGAACATCACAATAGTCGTTACAGCGAGGAATCCGATTTTGCTTCCGAAATCAACGAAAATTATCGGCGAGATTTTTATGCTGTCAATGTAGACATTTCAGGCCAAACATGTCTATAGGTCCTATGTGCAGAAGAGCGGCTCTCTTTGGTTTCCCTCTCTTTCGTTAATATCTCAGCTGTTTATTTGTATTATGATTGTCTCCTTGCATTGAACGATGGTCAAAACAATCGTCTTTTGATTTGTACTGCAAAAATAGTTGAAAAGTGTACCATTACATTGCAATAATTGAAAGAGAAATTAAACAAAGAGAGCCTCTCAAATGCAGATAGGACCTATTAAAATGTTTGGCCTGATTTTTTTGCCGCTTTTGCAAGACGTGTGGCTGTTGTCAATATGAAAAAAAAGACAATTTAGATGATTTTGAGCGACTTTTTGGGGAAAAATTAAGCTGCAGCTAACTCTAACATGTTGAATCAGCGAGTTTATGAAGGAAAAGTGCTATGAAATAGTGGCTTCACCTAAAATATTGAGCAAAACACCTGATTCATAAAATGTGGGAAAAACAAGGGCACAATTTATGAATCAGGCTGAAAAAACCTAGCTGAAATTTTGCATTTTTTTTTATATTTCATTAGTTTTTAAGTTTTTGTAAGAAATGCTCAGCATTCAAAACCTGAATGAGCTTCAACCGATTCGATGCCATTTCGAACGCTGTTATCGCAGCCGGACACTTGGTGGAGGGCGTATCAGGAGCAATTATTGACCAAAGCACAGTATTTTTTAGATTTTGGGGTTACGTTGAATAAAAAACTAAAAGAGATTTTTGATTAAATCACAGTCTTATTCCTTCGGACTTTATGTTACGCTATAAAGAGGTGGTGATTGATACCACCATAGGAGAATAGCGATCATCGATTAAAAAACGTTGCTAGACCCTGATAATCAATAATAGACTATGAAAAACCTTTGGCGATTCAGTCATCAAATGGATTAAAAAGGATGATAACATTTTAAAACATTTAGCTTCATATGGAAGTTTTTTCAGGGACTCAATTTGTATCGTTTTTCTTTCGTCTTGTCAGATTTGTTAAACGTTGAAATGTCAATATTGGCTGAATAATTTGTAATATTTCTGACACAAAACTAGATAATTCATTCAAAGTAGATCCTATCAAATCAGTGCTTTCCGTAATGCTACCACCCCTAAAACAAATTACTCAACCAATATTGACATTTCTACGTTTCACAAATGTGACTTGACTAGACGAAAAAACGATACAAATTGAGTCCCTGAATAAGCAGAGGAAGTTTAGCAGAGGAAGTGAGATACGTCCACCTACAGGGTGGGTTTGAAATAAGGAACTTTCAACAACAGCTGTTAAGATGTGGAGTTCGGAGTTCTAAGCAGCGGAATCGATGCTGGGAATTGAATGGCAGCCTCGGTCTGACGAATTTAACTTCTCTGCATACATGCCGACCACAATGGAGAATCTACTAGATGGTTCCATTTGCACGGTGTTCTCCAGACCGTTATTATAATAAAAAAAATCTCCATCCAATCGGCACCCACCATTCGTTTTCTATGACTATCCTGCATGTTTGGACAAAATATGAAAAAAAATTGTAGAGCCCCTTTTAGAAGGCGTAAAGCTCTATTTACAAATAAAAAATCTAAATATTTATATACTCAGCCTCTTTTTAACATTTTTGATGAAATATTTTTACGAAACATTGTTTTGTATTGAGTGACAATAGTGTCAAACGTGGTTTTGGTGGATTTATTGATGAAAATGTGAACATTTGAGTGTTCCATCGCATTCTACACGTTTTATACATCTTAGGCAAAAATAATAGGTTACTAGTTGTTTTTTTTTCCGAACATACAAAAATGTATCTCTATATTAACTTTCACAATAGAATAGGTTAAATTTTAGTGCTTAAAGGGTAGCAATTTTAAGAGCCACGAACTTCCATTGCCTTGATTTAGCGTGTTAGGTACCTGTTTGTATATCTCTAGACCCTCAGCAACGCCCAATTTCCAAGGTGAAATTACATTCCGCAAAATCTGAATATCCTCTGTAGTGACAGGTGACCCTCCTCAAAGACATGTTCAGCAACTTTCAACCTGAAATCGTATTCCTTGTATCCGTTGATTCTCGCTGTTTTGAATAAGTGAGTGAGTTCCTTATTCTTCCCGTCATCGCTTAGAGGTAGAGTGAACCATGTGGTGAAAAGTTGTCATCTTATGTTGGAAGGAGTGATTCGACGAATAGGGATGACACGCATGATATTGATGGTAAGTTTCCTGTAAATCTCGAATTCAAACGATAAGAACCATCATGAGCCTATATGATCCTCTTGGCTTTCTCGCCGTGAATACCAGGTCCCAACGCATCACCTATTCATCGACTTCAAAGCGATATACGACAGTATCGACCGCGCAGAGCTATGGAAAATCATGGACGAAAATGGCTTTCCTGGGAAGGAAAGCTGACTAGACTGATTAGAGCAACGATGGACGGTGTGCAAAACTGCGTAAGGGTTTCAGGTGAACTATCCAGTTCATTCGAATCACGCCGGAGACTGAGACACGGTGATGGACTCTCATGCCTACTCTTCAACATCGCTCTGGAAGGTGTGATGGAACGAGCCAGGCTCAACAGCCGGGGAAATTTTTTTACAAAATCCGGTCAATTTGTGTGCTTTGCGGACGACATGGACATTATCGCCAGAACATTTGGAACGGTGGCAGAGATGTACAGTATTGAGATTTCATTATTGATATTATTCCTTTACATGTATTGGAAAAATAACAATAAAGTTTATCCTCACTTTTCCTAGGGTATAACTTTTTTCACAGACGTTGGATCACTTTGCGGTCTTCGACAAAGTTCTCTGGCATATAGTAACCTACAATAATACCAAAGAGTTTGATTATTGAACGCTTACAGCGCCACCTAGTGGTAAAATTCGAAAACTTAAAATTTCTGCATACATTTGGCCAAGTTTTCCCATACAAACTTCAAGCGTTTTGATCGCCCCCTTAGGCTTAACTGATTTTGCTCAAATTTTGAACGTAGCTTCTGGGAGTCCAAAACAACTGATTGAGGAGGTAAGACTTGGCATTTTTCGAAATTTTTGACTTTCATATAAGTGTGGGCAGATCGTCCTCCACTTGGTCGACCCACCTAGCTCGCTGCGCTCCACGTCTTCTTGTACCGGTCGGGTGACTCTCGAGAACCATTTTAGTCGGGTTGCTATCCGACATCCTGATGACGTGACCCGCCCACCGTAGCCTCCCGATTTTCGCGGTATGGACGATGGTTGGTTCTCTCAGCAGCTCGTGGTTCATTCGCCTTCTCCAAGTCCCGTCTTCCATCTGCACTCCGCCGTAGATGGTACGCAACACCTTCCGTTCGAAAACTCCAAGGGCGCGTTGGTCCTCTGCACGTAGGGTCCATGTTTCGTGCCCATAGAGGACGACCGGTCTAATCAACGTTTTGTAGATGGTTAACTTCGTGTTACGGCGAACTTTATTCGATCGTAGAGTTCTGCGGAGTCCAAAGTAGGCACGATTTCCTGCCACAATGCGCCTCTGAATTTCTCTGCTGGTGTCGTTGTCGGCGGTCACCAGTGAGTCCAAGTACACGAATTCTTCAACCGCCTCGATTTCATCACCGTCGATATGAATTCGGGGTGGCGGGCGCGGTGATTCCTCCCTGGAGCCCTTTGCCATCATGTACTTTGTCTTCGACACATTAATGACTAATCCGATTCGCCTGGCTTCACTCTTTAGTCGGATGTACGTTTCCGCCATCGTCTCAAATTTACGAACAATAATATCTATATCATCGACGAAACCAAGCAGCTGAACGGACTTCGTGAAAATCGTCCCACTCGTGTTTATCCCCGCTCTTCTTATTACACCCTCCAAAGCAATGTTGAACAGCAAGCACGAAAGACCATCACCTTGCCGTAACCCTCTGCGAGATTCGAAGGGACTCGAGAGTATCCCTGATACTCGAACTACGCACATCACTCGATCCATCGTCGCCTTGATCAACCGTGTCAGTATATCCGGGAATCCGTATTCGTGCATAATCTGCCATAGCTGTTCTCGATCGATTGTATCATACGCCGATTTGAAATCGATGAACAAGTGATGTGTGGGCACGTTTTTTATTCTTAATCACTTAACCTAATTTACAGCTCTTTTGTCCACTGGGGCACTACGTGAGCAATTTCAATTGACAGATGCACTTACATTTTGTACAGCGCCTAGATTCTATTCTACTTTATCGAACTGGTTGCCTTTCTGCTGCTTTCACTTTTTCTACTTTTATACCTAGTAAAATGATGAGCACAAGGATGATGATGGATGGCCTTTGTTCCTTCCCAGTCCAATTGGGGGATCCATTATGAGTAGCAGTTCGCCGATGTCCAGGTATCCGGGTCCGTTTGAGCCATGGGGCTCAGAAGAGGGTCAGTGTCAGTTGCTCTTGGGGGAAAAGCAACTGACGAAAAATTGTAAGTGCCGGGGCTGGGAATCAAACCCATGACCATCCGCATATGAAGCGAACGTGTGACCAACTACGCCCCGGGCCCCGGCGATAATGTGGGCACGTTGTATTCGCGGCATTTCTGCAACACCTGGCGGATGGCGAACATCTGGTCCGTTGTAGCGCGTTCACCTATGAATCCAGCCTGATATTGCCCCACGAACTCTCTTGCAATCGGTGATTGACGGCGGCATAAAATTTGAGAGCATATCTTGTAGGCAGCGCTCAGTAGTGTGATCGCGCGATAGTTCCCGCAATCCAACTTGTCGCCCTTTTTGTAGATGGGACACACGATACCTTTCATCCACTCCTCCGGTAATACTTCCTCCTCCCAAATCTTGGTAATGACCCAGTGTAGTGCTCTCACCAGTGCTTCTCCACCGTGTTTTAGTAACTCGCTTGGTAATTGATCTGCTCCAGCGGATTTCCTCCTCCTGCTCCTTTCCGGCTAACCTCCTCTTCAATCTCTCGGTGGTTGGGGCTGGAAATCTTTCGTCCTGCACACGTACCCCTAGATCTGTTACCGCGCCACCCTAGGTGCTTGCAACGTCGCCATTGAGGTGCTCATCGTAATGCTGCCGCCACCTCTCGGCCACCTCAAGCTCGCTCGTGAGAATATTCCCGTGATTATCTCGGCACATGTCGGCTTGTGGCACAAAGCCTCTGAGCGAGCGGTTCAGCTTCTCGTAGAACATTCGTGTGTCCTTAGCGCGGTACAGCTCTTCCATTGCTTCGCGATCTCGTTCTTCCTGCTGGCGCTTCTGCATCCGGTAGACTGAGTTCTGCCTGTTCCGCGCCTGTCTGTAACGTGCCTCATTCGCTCTCGTACGGTGTTGCAGCATTCTCGTACCAGTCTTTTTTGTGATGACTTTGCAGGGGACGTCCCTATGGAGCTGTATGTCAAAATACACAGTAGGCGTACTACCCGTTTGCCGGGACAGCTAGTAAACGTTAAAAATTCCATTCAATTCGGTTCACTGATTCCCGAGATATGACTGTTCATAAATAAGTTGTCTAAAAAAACGGTGTTAAGCTAGAACGGTTTTAGCTTCGCGAAAGATTCACCAAACGAGCACAAATTTGTACTAATGCACTATGGGGCGGCTCCATACAAACAGGTGTCCAAAAATATTTTCGCGTCAATTTTATAATGTCTTGCTCCTATTCGTAGGGTTTATGCCTGAAAAATATGAAAAACATGTTGAACAGGTTGTTTCAACACGACAGTTTCAAACAGTATGAAATTACAAGGGCATTTCATACTTTTAGGCGTTTGAGGATTTGTGTTCCTATTTATAAAATGGATTACAATTCGTAAAAACACGCTTCCCTAAGAGATCCAAGACTAGATTTAGACTGCACTATGATTAATCTAAGGTACACCGGGGCAAGTTGAAACGGGTAGGGCATGATAAAACAGCGGATTAACATGATGTTATTCAATCAGGATAAACAATATGAATGTCATAACACATAGTTTTTGAATCAAACTATCTTCTGGTGAAGAATAAGTTTTCAAATTATAAAGAAATCTTTTTCAAATCAGACCAAACATGTCTAACGGTCCAATCTGCAGAAGAGAGGCTCTCTTTCGTTTCCCTCTCTTTCATTAATATCCCAGCTGTTTATTTGTTTTATGATTGTCTCCTTGCATTGAACGATGGTCAAAACAATCGTCTTTTGATTTGTACTGCAAAAGTAGTTGAAAAGTGCACCATTACATTGCAATAATTGAAAGAGAAAGTGAACAAAAAAAGCCTCTCAAATGCAGATAGGACCTTTTGAAATGTTTGGCCTGAAATCTTCCCGTTTCATCTTGGCCCACCCGTTTCAACTTGCTGCTGTGTACCTTACCGAGAAAAGCGGTCATGGCGACCAAATGTTTCCCCAGAGGCCAATAGGGTGATTTTAAATAGCAATATATCAATAACCGCCGACAACTTGATTGGAATTGCAGAATAGCAGCTAGTAACAGCCAAATTTGATTTCAATGTCTCCCAAAGATCCTAAACAAAGACATAGAAGTAGTCCATATTAAAGCCAAAGATATGAAAAGTAGAACATTTCATTCGTTTTACCAAAATTTGGCAATGGTCTCATTCTGCTGCCAATATCTCGATAAGAAGAGGGTTTACTGGTCCAAGTGGTCTACTAGTTGAAGGTAGACCACTTGGACCAGTAAACCCTCTTCTTATCGAGATATTGGCAGCAGAATGAGACCATTGCCAAATTTTGGTAAAACGAATGAAATGTTCTACTTTTCATATCTTTGGCTTTAATATGGACTACTTCTATGTCTATGAAGCTAAATCTCAAATTGAATAAAGTCAATTTTTGATTTTTGGCCACCTCAATCCCCTTAGTGCAATGACGCATATATAATAGGTTGACAAACATTCAAAAGAATTTTTGATGCACTCTATGAAAAGTTACAGCATATTTTTATTTGTGAGAGAAAACAAAAGTTGCCTATCCCAAACATTTTGACCACCTCCTCTGTATGTGCCATTTGTCTCTCTGTTATCCCTTTATTCAAAAAGTCAAATAGGTGGGCTGGGTAAATATAACTCGTTTACTATGAAATTTGAAGTCACAAGTATGTGCCTCAAATTCAGTTGATGATTGCATATCGTGTCAAACCAATTTCCATCACTTATAATATCTTACGATATGTACACATTAGCCTGGTGATATTTACACTTCAGCTACTAAAAAAGTCACCACCCAAAGGTTAATGTCATCCAATTACACCACGTTAGGCAATTTTCGGTTATGATATTACTCTCTAGACGAGCGGAGCGAGTCGCTCGGTACTTCATCTCCGAAAGCACTTTCACGCCCCATTAGATTAGGTGTCTATCTTTACGTACGTGTACGTAGATGAACACCGGTTTTTTCTGCTGCTACTGCTGCTGCAGAGCGTTCCAAAGAAGCAAGTTCACCACATCGGGTGGCATGTTGCAACGAAACATATCCATAAAAAAAGGGGAGAGTGGGGTGAGATGTGCTCCTCAAAGTTATTGTATTAATAGCATATCAGCTACGGGAAAGGAACAAAATGTTCTTCTACATTATAACAAGCAATTCACATCGATTCTCCCCAACATTTCGCTGCTTGTTGACATTGACGTGCGCCGAGAAGACAACAGAAGATGAAGATAGATGCGCCCCGTATCGAGGTGGATGCTAATCTGGGTCGAGTGGTATATCTCCATATTTTTCATTCTTCCTTATGCTCTACCACTCAATGACTATGACTACGACTGTGAATGCTTGGAGCAGCGTGGTGGCGCTGCATATATTTTGGGGACAACCAGCAGCTAGCCGGAGCGGCAAGCATATTCGCCGGCACCAAATTAAGTATAATGTGAAGGTCGTATGCCGGTTACTGGACTAGCCAGTCGTTTTGGGCTATTTTGGCTTTGTCATCTTTATTTGTGAGTCATAGTGAGTCCTCCTTTCTATACCCGTCGAATCGAAACTTCGGACAAATTTAGTTGAACTTAATTTTAATTGTAGGGTAATGAAGGTCATAAGCAAAAAAAAAACATCACACATATTGTACTTTTTATATGTTTTTTTTTTTTTATTTTTTAACCTTTTGTTTAATTGTTCGGTTTAGTATAAACTGTTTTGCTTTCCTTCTTCTTTATGGCGTTACATTCTACCTTAAAGATAGCATGCCTCTCAGATAAGTGTTCTTAAAAAGCACTTTCACAGTTGTTAGATAAAAATCTTTATGCTAATTAAGTAATTGCGCTTTCGTTTTCGTATATCGTATGGAAGACACAAAGATACTCCAAAGCCTCCGAAACAAAAAAAAAATCCTGAAAAGTTTTGGACGGAACACCTTTAACTCGGTCTTACTGAATAGCTGAGCGTATACCGGCTCAACTATTAGGACCCATTAGACTTATCCGGTATAAGCTTTAACCATATTCGAGTTTCTACCCTTTACATCCCATTCGAGTAAAATGTAGGTCTCTAATTCAATTATTAAAGCCTCCTATTGTCTGTCGTCTTCGTAATCCCAACAACCATATGCGCAAGCAACCAAGCACCGCACCATTTCTGGGCAATTATTGCAGCCATTTGGAAAATCACAGTTCCACGCTCCTCCGCAGCAGCAGCAACCACAACAACAGCTCTCAACCCGCAGTAGATAATTGCACTTCTTCAGGAAACACCAAGTGACCTACAGAACTGCATTTCAACGTCAGTCGTTACAATAAGCGCGTTTCACTTAATTTGATCCATTCAAAACGTGAACGAACGCGCGCGCACTCGCAGTTACAGACACACATACATATACCTAACCGAGTTTCCCATGGAACTACAATCTTAAAGGTGCAATTGTGATGATTAAACAAATAAGTAAAACTGATGAATGGATGTTTCTGTTTCTTCCACTGCCACTACTGAATGGTTGTTACAACCAGGCGCGGGGCCCGGTAAAACCAAACAGAAATGAATGCGAACTACTACTGACTGGTGCAGCAATATGCGCGGTATGGCGGGAAAAGGTGTTTGCGACAATAGATCGTTACTGTCAATTATCATCAAATATTTTAATTGTTCTTCGGAAAGCAAAGTATGTAACTGAGGTAGCCAGAAGTGACAGAAGATTAAACGATTTGAATTGCTTTATCTTAGCGTGTATGAGTGGATTTATTTTTATGTATTCGTTCTTAGATAGCCAAAATGGTAAGTCGACAACCTGGAGCGTCCAACATAGCTCTGATCCTCACAAGTTCCTACCCCAAGCTTCCACGGGGCAATCGATGACGAAGACCGCCAACGTGCTGGGCGTCTGTTCACCAAGGAGGTGAGGCTAAAACAGCGTCTGCTGAGTATGAAATGCTCCTCCGCCGAAAGCTATACCGAAGGTGCCAGCCCCACCACGGTGGATAGGGGACCTTAGACCCCGAAACCCTGTTCCCCAAACCCAAAAACCGTTACAAAAACCGAAAATAAAAGATAACGGACTGATTCAACGGCAACGACTTTTAGCGCAAAAAAACGGACAAAACTTGGAACATAGCATATATTAACCCTAGCCCAGCCGGGTAAACTGGCACAACTGGCCAATGAGGCATGGTGCATGAAGCTTGAGATCCTAGGACTGAGCGAAGTCCGTTGGTTGAACTTTGGAGGACACAGATTGGCGTCAGGTCAAACTCTGCTAGACTCTGGCCAACGAGGTGAGCACGCTCTTTGTCATCGTGGAGTTGGTTTCCTGCTCAGCGCTCACGCCCACGCTGTGCTCATGAAGTGGGAACCTGAGAGGATAATTGTAGCCAGATTCAGAACACGGGTTCGAACCCTTACCATGATTCAATGATACGCGCCGACCGATGCTACCGGAATGCATCACAAAGAGATCTTTTTCAGCCAACTGAATGCTGTCGTGGAAAAAAATCCAAAAGGTGATGTCAAGATTTTTTTTCGAATATTTAAGGTAAATGTCACGAACTATCTTTGAAAAATGCCAAATGATATTCACCGTGAATATCATTTAGCATTTTTCAAAGCAGCTCACCAAAGTTATCAGTTTCGGGTGTGTGATAGTATACGAGTGATTCAAGAAAAACTGAAGATTCTCAAATTAAAATAGGTAATAAATCTGTGGTAAACCACCACAAAAGAGGCATTTTCACAAGAGTTTGGGAATATGTGTGAGATTTTTCATTGGAATTTTTTCTCGAAGTTCCAACGGAAATTCCTCGAAGAATTGTACTACTCAAAATTTCTCAAGAAATTATTTAAGTAGTTCCACCGGAAATCCCTCTAAAAAAACCAACGGGAATTCTTCCAACAATTTCACCGAAAATTCTTTTGGAACCGAAAATTGTACCAGCGGTTGCTCCAGAAGCTCCACTGTAAATTCCTAAAGAAATTCCACTGAGAATTCCCGCAGCAGTTTCGCCGGGAGTTTTTGTGGAAATTCCACTGGGAAACCTTCTGCAAATTCCAACGGTACCCCACTAGCAATTCCACCGGAAATTTCTCTAGCAGTTTCTCCGGGAATTCTTCTCAAAAATTCACCGAAGTTCTTCCAGCAGCACCATCAGAAGTTCCACATAGAATTCGATTTTGAGTTTCACCGGGAATTTATGTTTGGATTTCACCGGCAATTTCTCTAGGAGTTCCACTGCGAATTCCTCTACCGTTTCATCGAAGAATCCCTTTAAATATTTCATCTATTATTCCTCAATATCTACAGGTGCCCCGTCAGAAATTCCTTTTGGTGCATCATCGAAAGTTCCTAGCAGTTTCATCAAGAATTCCTCTTGATGTTCCAATGGAAGGATCGCAGCATGCTGTGCGCGCGAACGGCTGCGTCTTTGAACCGTCTGTCACGTTTTTTTCTCGGGTATGTGTTTTTGTACTTTTTAAATGTTGTTTTCTGTACATTCGGGTAGGTATCATTATGGTCCACTGCACGAATTTATGCTGGCCTGCTTACTCTCACAGAAAATCTTACGTTTGAGCGGTGCCGACACCGCTCAAACGTCAAATTTCGTGTGGGAGTAAGCAGGTCAGTATAAATTCTTGCAGTAATCCATACATAAGCTTTTTTCAGAGTGCGAGTAATTGTGCTTATTAAGGCAAAACTGGAAGAATTTCTTCAGTTTTTTTTTAATAACGAAGCAATATTTTCAAATTTGGTTTTCGTACACATTTAGAGTATGGATCAAGGCATCTTCTGATTTTTATCGTGGTGGAAAATGTTTTCCATTTTTTCAGAAACTTTTTTTTGTAAAATTTTGTTTAAAATGATTTCTACAGTGATAGACATTCGTTTAGCCGAGGCTAAAAAAATTCAAAAAAGTGCCAGGAAACTCATATTAAAGATTTTATGATAAAACTTTTTTATCGTAGTGATAGTATATCTAGTACTGTTTTATAAAAATGTGATACATCACAATTACATATACACTGAAACAAAAACGAGGCTAAAAACCCTTCAAATGTCATTTTTTGCCTAGACATTCGTTTAGCCGAATTGTACAATTTTTAGAATTCCATAATAAAAAACTATCAAATTTCGAAAAATATCCAACAAAGTTATTTTGTATGGTGATCTGCATTATAGATCGACTTGTAAATCTTGAATTAGATCATTTTTGGAAGTGTTGCCATATTAATTTTGCATGCATCTCATAAAAATATGTCATAGTATTTTAAATGTTTCTCAATTGAGATTTGATGTAGTTATTTTTATCGGAAGTGTTTCAAACGAATCTAATGAAAGTTTCATGACCAAAGCAGGTTGAAATTTTGTTTTGATGAAATATGATGGTTTCACTTGCATAAATCACAGCGTTTGCTACTATTACGTCTTCTAATAGCTCCCAATATCTTCTAGACAGTATTCTGGCTGAAATAATATACATTGGACGGCTCATTTTTCGAGAAATGGCACCGAAAGTATTCAAATTTCTAGCATGAACTTCTTGTTTCATAATTTAGACATTCTTTTCAAATAAATCATGTTAAAAATGAATGTGGTTCACAACTAAGACTCATTTATAATATATTTCTTCAGAAATATAAGAAATATAGCCCATATAGCCGAGACGGTAAACGCACGGGTATTCAGCATGACCATGCTGAGGGTGACGGGTTCGATTCCCGGTCGGTCCAGGATCTTTTCGTAAAGGAAATTTCCTTGACTTCCTTGGGCATAAAGTATCTTCGTGCCTGCCACACGATATACGCATGCAAAATGGTCATTGGCAGAGGAAGCTCTCAGTTAACAACTGTGGAAGTGCTCATAGAACACTAAGCTGAGAAGCAGGCTTTGTCCCAGGAGGACGTTACGCCAAGAAGAGAGAGAGAGATATATTTCTTCAGATTGAATGAAATAAGCCAATTATTTAACCAAATCTTGCATTTTTGTAAGAGCATCTGCTTTTGAATAAACAGGGTACACAAAATCTGACACTTCTTGCAGTTCTTTCACTTTGCAGTCTTCTAACTCATTTAGTAATGGTAGTATCAAACAGGTATACTCCACAGGCATTAGGGCACGTATTTATTTCTATTCTATTCTATTCTATTCTAGTGCTTGCACAGCCAGTATTGAAAAGCATCCTGGAAATATCAAAATTTCTTCCGATATTTTCTTGTCAGCATTAATATTTGCAGCATATCATAGATATGCTATGATATGATACAAATATTAAAATGGCCAGGCCCACTGTGCAGACTAATGGGTTGGAAGATAATTCAAAAACATAAGTCAATCAGGTTATCCACTTATGAATGACATGATTGACAAACCTTTTTGAATTGAATGAAGGAAGAAACGGGGACAACCGTACCAACCGTTTCGTGTAAGGGTAATGGTATTTGAACGTAAAATCGTTGGGAGTGGTGCTGCTAAGAAGGTTGCACACTCCGTTTTAGTTGGCGTCTCTTCTCCTAGGATGGGGCACAGGCATTTCTCCTTGTGCCCTGGCTTCAAAGCCTAGGCTTAAGCGCCATTACTCGCTCTCTGAAACGAAAAAAAGGATGATCCCTTACCCGAATAAAAAATAAAATAAAAATAAGCCCACACAGTCAGCACAACAAAAACACGAAATTGTTACAAATATGTCATTCTATCATAAAAATTTGAAATCATAATCTCCGAAAATGATATCTATGTCCAACAAATGCTGAAACAAAGTCTTCATTCTGCGTTATGTGAATAAACTCTCAACGGAACTGCATGTCAAAAAATAAAGTATGCAGTCCGATGTTTGTCGGGAATACTAATTAAAAATGGTTTGATCTCACCAATTTGAATCCATTCCACGTAGTTAACTAGGCAGCTCAACAATACTCAACACTCCGCAGGCCGCACACAGGAATTTTCGTAAGGCAGTATCATCCATAAACTACTGGTCCACGTAATACTTCAGTGCTGTAACATACACCACAAATTATTCTTCCACACCTTCTGTTTCATACATTTTCACCAGGTTTCAAACAGAAAAAAGCACATAATCTCCCGGGTTTAAACCGAGCGCGGCACTTGGCGCGGCAGTAACTTCACACTTGAAGATCACACCAAGTCATGAATTATTTTCCACAAATCGATACCGATTCTTCTCGGAAGGCATAGCGCCACCAGCTATTTAACTTTTCATCCGGAAACAAGGAGAAATTCTGGAACACTGTACCTTAAGGAAGGAGATAGCTTTTTCCTGATGCACCATCCGGAAGAGATACTTTTTAAGTTTTTCTTCTCAGCCACACACTAAGCAAATCTTCTCCAAATTCTTCCAGCACCGTTGATCACTGTTGAATGCCTAGCACTTAGCAAAGCAATATTTTCTCAAATAACCTTCGAGGTTGGCTACCAAAAACTTCACTTTGCAGCTACTGACTTTTTCGGACCAGCATAAAACACCATCACTTGATCACTATAAAGTAGATATAGGTTTCCAAAGAACTAGTTGAATGCCTGTTTAAGCCGTAGCCATGAATTATTTTTAATGTTCCTTCACTTCCTTCACCATCAGTTTCCGGTGTAACGAGCACGACACAATCACGACGGAACACGGATTTGGAATGTTACTTTCCGTAGCTCATTTTATCCCAAATACGACCAAATGACTGCCTGTTTGCGATCACAACAGGAAGTTATACTGATATATCAATAAAGTACAAAATCACCAGCCGAATTGAAAAAAAAAATCACGAGAAAAATTCTGACAGGAAAAAAATTGCGACCAGATGCTGGCAGAGCACACTACGATCCTCTAGGGCACGTATTTATTTCAATGCAGAACTATTTATTTATTTTAGCTTTTAAATATCAACCCCATTTTAAAGTTTAACCAACCAAAAACCAATATACTTATTTTTTTCATGACATTTTATGCAATAATTTGAACATTTCTGACAATAATTCTGTGCCATATTTTCAAAACTGCTAATCTAGCTTACGTTTGAGTGTTTACAGAAATCAGTTTTTTTAAATAAATTTGTTTATCGTCGCTTCTCCTTATCGAGACATTTTTTTATAATATTTCTCTGAATTTCACAAATAAATAAACTTTCAAGGTCAAATATCTTGCTAACACGTCATAAACTAAATGCCTTGGAGTATATTCTCGATATATACTCACGAAATTGCAAAAAATCTATTGAAAACCAATTTTTCATTTACCTCGGCTAAACGAATGTCTAGGCAAAAAATGAAATTTGAAGGGTTTTTACCCTCGGTTTTGTTTCAGTGTATATGTAAGTTTAATGTATCACATTTTTATAAAACTACACTAGATATACTATTACTACGATAAAAAAGTTTTATCATAAAATCTTTTGTATGAGTTTCCTGACACTTTTTTTGTTCTCGGCTAAACGAACGTACAAAGCCGAAAAAAATTTCCACCAGGAAAAAAATCAGGGATACCTTGACTTGATTCATACTCTACATGTGTACGAAAACCGATTTTGAGAATATTGCTTCGTTATTTAATATTGCTATTTCAGAGAAAAATTTCCATTTTCCGGTTCATTGGGAATGCTACCGCAACTGTGACATTACAATCCCACACTGAAAAATATTATTATTCATAATAACCCTTGAGCTCTGAAAAATTTGTTATTGTCAAACTTCCAATTCAACAATCATAGCTGTGCAATGGAGGAGCTTGACCTGGCTGAAAACTCTACCGGACTTCGGTCCGTAGATCTTGGTGAGGGAATAGATTATGACTTTGTCAGTAGTGGCAATTCTGACCTGGATTGGGATAGTGATAATCTTGAACAGGTAAGGAAGTCAACATTTATTTTTAGCAAATTTTCACAGGAAATTTTATTGCAGGAACGGCAAACAGAAGCAAAACGCAGGAAGAGAAACGAAAGCGAAGGTTCACAAATCCAGGGTAACGGCCCCAAGTACCAGTTAAGGGCGTGTTTCTTCGCAAAAAATTTTAAGGGACAACGGAATGGTGATAACGTCGGCGCTTCGCAGATCGCCGTGAATACGGTTCAGGAAGCTGTTGAAGCGTTATGGATGTACGGCCTAAAATTCATCCATTATGAGGCCATTGTTTCTGCATCTGAGGATGGCATTGACGCTTCATCGATCAGCTTCAAGGACTCGAAGCCAACTCTCAATGAAATCGACAAATTTCTTATGGTATCCGATACAGTATCGAAGCGATATTTCACTCCATCAATAATTAATGCAAAACTATTGCGTGGATGGGTGAATCGTGAAATCCACTGGTTTACAGGTATTTGTTTTTCTCGTTCTTCTTAAAGCTATTATACAGATTTAATCGATTTTAAGGTATTCACAATCCGTGACAACGGCTCATCTTTGGGGAAAAGTGAAATCGAAGCTTTTTCAACCTGTCAACCGAGATCGTGCTGGAGCGCCTTCCAATGTACTGCTGGCGGAAACTGTTCAACAATTGAAGGACATCCATCGAGGGCATTACGTCTCGGATGAAATTAATTGGTCGATTTGGGCAACTTACATACTGAAGCAGCCTGAGAATGATCGCCCCAGGATGAGTTCTGATGCCCCACCAATTAATATTGTACACTTGTTTCGATCCGTACCGCTTCCTCAAGACCAAATGTTGGATTCGTGTAGGAAAGACCTTAAAGTATCCAACACAGTGGTAGACTTCTTCGAAGAAGATCTTAAGTCATTGAGGTCATCCTATGACAGCCTCAGCACAGTGATGGTTACTTTCGGTGCAAGACTGTCAGCGATGGAAAAGAAAGTGGGAGAATTTCGTGCTATGCTGACATCTATGAATGGCAGCGTTACTCCTAGTGAGGAATCGTTTTCTCGTTCCATTGCAGATGAAATAACAGACTTAGTCGATGTTGACCACAAATAATGAGATAGTAAATTGTTTTATTAGTTCCTTATAAATAAATGAATAACAATGAATTCGTTAAATCTATTCTTGTTTTAAATTATTATTGAGGCCTACACTTGGATCGAAACGTCCACCTGGGAGATAACCACATTTTCGAAACACCGCTGTAAAGTCAAAATGTTTGTAATTCTCTAGTCCATTTGAAATCGATACACTAAATTGTTCTGAGCTATTTTCAATGTAACTTCTTTGCAAAAACTTCTTGACGTAACCGAATAGGAATTCTATAGGATTAAAGAAAGGAGCATATGCTGGAAGGAATATTATATGTATTCCAATACTACGTAGATATTCCACAATTGAGCGGTGGCAATGAATTTTCGCACCGTCCATGACCCACACGGAATAGTATCCTGGAAATCTCTCGACTTTTCCACTAAGAGCAAAGGTACGGCAGCAGTCAAAGAACTTTTGGCGCGTAAAAGTACCATCTGTAGTAAATGATTCCAGCAAGCCTTGTTGTCCCAAAAAGCATAGTAAAGAGACTCTAGGTTTTCTTACAAATTCTCCCCGGTAAATGATTCGCTTACCAACAGGGCCATATCCTTTGTTTCGTAACACATCCCTCGAATCGAATGATACCTCATCAAGAAAAACTAGATTATGCAATTGCCAATTAACAGCGGATAGTTCAAAATAAAAATTAATGATATCAGTTTCTCGCAACTGAATAGCGCGTCTTTGCAAAGATTTCCACGAGAATCCCGATGCGTGAAGGATGTGGAAAATTGAAGTGAGACTTATTGACGTTTGAAAGTGTTTTTGAAACAGATCTTTGGCCTCATCCAGGTATAAAGTAGGTCGTCTCAAATACTGCTGAACAATCCAGTCGCGTTGTTTCGCTGGAAACTTGAGATACACTTGTTCTCGCTGTTTACGATCGAAACATCCATCAGCTTCGTAACGCGTCACCCAGTTGGATATGGTTCTGATGTTTTTTCCAAAAATCTTCGCCAACTCTCGCTTTGAAAACCCTTGAAAGAAGTATCCGTACATGCAGTGCATAACAGTATTTGGAGATGCATGCTTCTGGAATACTTCTCTCCGTATTGATTCCATAACGTATCTATTGATATTTAAATGACTGTAAATGTTAAAAAATCTTGAAACAACTTGGAAACTTACGTGCAGAAACTTCAGAATTTGCAGTTGACGTAAACAAACAATGAATGTTGATGCTTTTTGGTTTTCAAAGCAATCTACAATCAATTTTTTTCCGTGTTTAAACCATTTTCATGTCTGCGGTAGGACTTTGACAGCTGCGGTAGAACTCTGCGGCTACCGCAGGATGGAAATTTTTCTAAAAATCCGCAATAAAAAATCAAAAACTAAAAATTGAGAAAATGCATCCAGTTTCGCCTTAAGCCTAGGCTTTTGCCGCTGGACATAATTGGGAGATTCCTATGTCCCATCCCAGGAAGAAGAAGAAGAGCATCGACGAAGTGACATTAACTTTCTTAACAACGTCACTTCCAACGTTTTTGCTTACTTATAACGCAATATCAATTTTCCAAAAGATTGATTGATTCAAAAACTATGTGTTATGGCATTCTAACTGTTAATTATAATTAACAGACATTATAGTACATAACATAACGTTAACCCATTGTTCCACCTTATCCCACCCGTTTCATTTTGCCCCAGTGTACCTTACCTCTTATTTTGGCAAAAGCATAGTGCTAACAACCTCTTCTAGTCTGTTTGACTGAATAATGTTACTTGAACTTAGCTGTTTTGCAGTTTGATGTGAAAACATATTTTTTTAGAGGCAGTTTTGCTTCCCAGGAACATGTGCTCCTGCTAATCCAAACATCGGTTTTCTAATATTTTTATCTGCATTAACGAGATTTTATGCGCTGGTAGAGCTTATCTCAGAACGCACGGGAGTGTGATTCGATTCATTCCAAGTTCTCAGCGTGATAGGCTTACATTTATACATTCACGCCTGTTTCACTCCACATTTTTAAACACTTGTAAAATTTTCCACAACGTTGTGGATGATCGATATTTACCGAAGAATCTGTTTCTTATGATACAGAACTTACGAATTCATTTTTACATTATTCATTGAGATGATTTACATCATTCGGTGGACATTGCTGTCATAGTGAAATCAGAGCTCATGGTTTCCGAATTTCGGCGCCCCTATATTGGCACACCCTCAGAGAAATCACTTCAGTGTTGCGCCCTTTGAACATGATTCGGATAATATTTCCTCATCTGGATCATAATTCTTTAGTGAACAAATATAAAACGCCGTCTAGTGAAACTATAGTTTATTATAAAGTTATAATTGCTCTTAATTCCCTCAACCCCTATTGAAATTCTAAATAATTCATGAAAGAATTAGTAAAAAAAATCCTTGGAGTACTGATGGAATTCTCAGATGGATTTCGGAAGGAATTTCTGAAGATATCTCTAGTAAAATTTCTAGAGGAATTTTCGAAAGAATCATTCGAAGGCTATCCCAATAAATGCAAGAAAAAAAATTTATACTAAGTCTAGGTCCAGGTCCAAAACCTTGAGGCAACAAAATTCAATCCGTGTTCGATCAAAATAATCACGGTACGACTACTGAATAAAAAGAAGTACATTCCGATCGATGACCCCAACAAACTGATCAAGCTTGTCGACTAGACTAGACTAATTTTTTTCTAGATGTTCCATCGACTACTTCTCAGAGTTCCACATGGAATTTTCTTAGGAACACCACCACAAATTCTCGCAGGAATTCTATCGGAATCGCCCTTAGATGCTTCACAGAAAATACCTCTAGGAATACCACCACTAATACCCACAGGAGGTCTAGCGGGAATTGCTCTTAAAATTCCACCAGCAATTTCTCCAGAAAATCCAACGAGAAATTCTCAAGGAATACCCCGGGGGTATTACCTTCTGGAAATTAGGTCCTGACCGAAACTCCAGCAGGAGTAACAACAGAAATTTCTAAAGTTATTTTACCCCAAATTTCAGCATGAGTGAAACAGTACATTCTCGCATGGAATCTTGAGGTACAGCGGATGGCCAAAATGTTTGGGATACGCAACTTTTTTTTCTCCCACAGAAAAAATCAACATGCTGTAACTTTTCATAGAGTGCATCAAAAAATCTCAAATTTTGACTGTTTGTCAACCTATTACATGTGCATCATTGGTACAAATTTGGGCTCGATTGATTAATTTTTCGCGGAGTAAGAACCGTTTGGATAAAACACTATTGTTTAGACAACTAATTTTTGAACTGTCATATATCGGAAAACAGAAAACCGAATTGAATGATTTATTTAACGTTTATCAACAATATATTGATACTCAATACGACGTTATAAATTGTAATATTTTCACGGTGAATAAAGTTATACCGGGCTGAAATTTTTGCTCATATAGAGGAAAATAAGTCAAATTTACAATACCACACAAAAATTACTAATTGTGCTCTTCCTTCAATCTAAATAGGCTCGAATATATTTGATTAGAGATAACTTGAGAACATAAGTTGAAAATCTTTGGATATCAACACTGAAATTTATTGACATTGGTGTAAAAAAATTACATTTTTTCGAGAAGCATCCAAAAAGTGTCAATCCATGATAACTTTTTTCAACGTTTAAAAAGTACCTTTGTTTTAATAGTTTTTGAAGCATTCACATATTGTTAGAGTACGTTCAAAATTTCATTCAATTCGGTTCACTGGTTTCCGAGATATGACAGCTCAAAAATGAGTTGTCTGTAAAATAGTGTTTTACCCGAATGGTTCTAACTTTGTGAAATATTAATCAATCGAGCCCAAATTTGTACCAATGATGCACAAATAATAGGTTGACAAACAGTCAAAATTTGAGATTTTTTGATGCGCTCTTTAATAAGTTATAGCATGTTGAACTTTTTTGGCTTTTTGGCTAAACATTTTGGCCATCCCCTGTAGTTCAACCGAGAATTCCTCTAGAAGTTCCGGCAATTCCGGCAAGATTCACTGAGCATTTTTTTCGTAGTTCCAACAGCAATGCCTCTAGAAATCCCCAAGAAAAATCTTCTAGGAGTTCAATTAGGAATTCTTTTTGGAGTTCAAAGAATTGTTCCGCGAAATATTTATGTTGGATTTCCACAAATTGTTTTTCTAGGAGATCCACTGGGAATGAGTTCGTCCGGGAATTCCTGCAGGAGTTTCATAGGGAATGCTTCTCAAAATCACATCGGATATTCTTTCAGAACGGAGTTTTTCTGGGAGTTATACCGGAAAGACCTGTAGAGGTTCCACTGTGGATACACGTGGAAGCTTCTCCGCTAATATCCGGGTATTGTAGTACGGGATCCACCTTGGATTCTTCCTGAATATCCATTAAAAATCCTTTAAGAACTTCATTAAGGTAAAACGGAATTTTTTAGTTGCGAATAGCACTCTCTATATCTTCCGTAATCCGATGAAGTCTCGTGGTTTTCAAACGCAGACGAAATTCGCATTTTTTTTTTGTTATAGTACAAATTGGGCCGAAAGGTCTCAGATTTTCATGAAACTTTTTCCACAGGCAGGGCTCATGGATATATGACAAACAAAAATTGAGAAAAGTTCAGGGTCGCCTATTTTCCTGGAAAACTCAGGTGAAATTTCTTGTTTTTCCTTGACACTATGTACTTACTTTGAAAAATCATAACTCAAGAACGAAACATCGTAAAACCAAGTTATTTGGAAAATGAAAGCAATTTATTTCAGGAATAAAAAAAAACCTGGAAAAAGTTTTCCACAAAATTTTCCACAGTTGAGCAAAATCGTAAAGAAAAGCCAGAAAAACTATGCCCGAACTCGTGGAAAATTTTCGAAAAAATATTTTTGAGGAGGTTATTTTGTAAGCTTTAATCGCTGAAGTTTTTGGAATGCACTTTTTTTTCGTTTGCGAGTTATGGCCAATTTTGTTGAAAAATGTCCAAATGTGCCAGAAAACTTTTTCTTTAAAAAATCATAACTCAAGAACGAAGCATCGTTGAAACAAAGTTTTTTTAAATGAAGACAAAAGCAAATTTTCTCAGAAATTCAAAAAATAATTAAGTGGAGAAAGTTTTCCACAAAATTTTCCACCGTTGAGAAAATTCATAAAGAAAAACCGGAAAAAGTATGCCCGAACTCGCTGAAAATTTTCAAAAAAAAAAATTTGTGAGAAGGTAATTTTATAAACTTTGATCGCTGAAACTTTTGGAATGTACTTTTTTTGTTACTGAGTTATGGCCAATTTTGTGAAAATGACCATGGAAGCCTATATTATATGGTCACTTTTCACAAAATTTGTCACAACTCAGGAACAAAAATTAAGTGCATTCCAAAAATTTCAGCGATCAAAGCTTATGAAATTACCTTCTCAAAAATATTTTTTGGACAATTTTCCACGAGTTCGGACATAGTTTTTCCGGCTCTTCATTATAAATTTTCTCAACGGTAAAAATTTTGCGGAAAACTTTTTCCACTTCATATTTTTTTTTAATTCCTAAGAAAATTTGCTTTCATTTTCAACAAAAACTTTGTATCTAGGATGCTTCGTTCTTGAGTTATGATTTTTCAAAGAAAATGCTTTTATGGCACATTTGGACATTTTTTAACAAAATTGGCCATAACTCAGTAACGAAAAAAGTGCATTCCAAAAATTTCAGCGATTGAAGCTTATAAAATAACCTTCTCAAAATATTTTTTCGAAAATTTTCCAAAAGTTCGGGCATAATTTTTCCGGCTTTTCTTTACGAATTTTCTCAACTGTTGGAAGTTTTGTTGGAAAACTTTTTCCAGTTCATATTTTTTTTATCCTGAGAAAATTTGCTTTCATTTTCTAAAAAAATTTTTTTTTCTACGATGCTTCATTCTTGAGTGATGATTTTTCAAAGTAAGTAGTGTCAATAGGCGACCCTGATTTTTTCTTAATTTTTTTTGTTCATATATCCATGAGCCCTGCCTGTGGAAAAAACTTCATGATAATCTGAAACCCTTCGGCCCAAACCCGAACGGAAATAAAAAAAAATCTCCATATCCTTCCTCTTATCCTTTCGGTTGCTCTTGACGGCCACGAGACTTCGACGCTGAGGGAAGTCGTCCGGAAAGCGGTTTGTGTCTTTGAACGTAACGTCCTGTGTACGATACTCGGCGATAAAGAATCACTAAATGAGTCATCCATATATTTCTACAAGCATTCCTTAAATTCCAAACACTTCCGTAAGAAATTGTGGAATAATTGGATCAGGAAATGTTTCAGAACTTTCAATAAAACTATCATAACATTTTATAACCAAACTGTATACTATGTACGCATGAACTAGGCTGCCATTTGGTACCGAATAGTCACAGTGGAACTGTGGCAAAGTGTTGCCGAGATTGTGT
>NC_085138.1:165338607-165350581 GCF_035046485.1 Aedes albopictus
TTTTTTTCTCTCGTTCGTCGTTTGTTTACTTTTTTAGTTCTTTTTGTGTTTTGCATTCACGTTCGCGCGTTGGAAAAAAAATTCGATGTTTTATTGTCATTTTAGTTTTGCCTCATCGGCCATAATATACACCTTGACATACACTAAACAAAAATCATCGCTACAATAGTACAGATCGGTGAAGTACTAGATTTCAGTAACAAATTTTGAAAACGACGTATAATCAATGCAACACCATTGATTATACGTCGTTTTCAAAATTTGTTACTGATTTGTAGTAATGAGCTGAATTTTAGTATGGTGAGAAGGTCAATTCTCCGTTTCTGCAGTGAAATGGATCCAAAAGCGTGGGTATTATGATTCCTTGCCTTATTTGATGCTGTTTGAGCAAAACTTTGGGCAACAGTGTTGTTGTTTTCTCAATGGGGCACGTTCGGTGTAGTACTAGATTTGTAGTAATGAGCTGAATTTTAATATGGTGAGAAGGTCATTTCTCCGTTTCTGCAATGAAATGGTGCAAAAAGCGTGGGTATTATGATTCCTTGCCTAATTTTATGCTGTTTGAGCAAAACTTTGAATAACTATGTTGTTTATGTTGCAAGAAATGGAGAAAGCAACAACACTGCTGCCCAAAGTTTTGCTCAAACGGTATCAAATTAGGCAAGGAATCATAATACCCACGCTTCTTGCACTATTTCATTGCAGAAACGGAGGATTGACCTTCTCACCATACTAAAATTCAGCTCATTACTACAAATCTAGTACTTCACCGATCTGTCCTATTTCTTGCAACATAAACAATATAGTTATCCAAAGTTTTGCTCAAACAGCATCAAATTAGGCAAGGAATCATAATACCCACGCTTTTTGTACCATTTCATTGTAGAAACAGAGAACTGACCTTCTCACCATACAAAAATTCAGCTCATTACTACAAATCTAGTACTACATCGAACGTGCCCCATTGAATTGGTTTCTTCCTGTTTCTTCAACGGCGTGGAGATAAGGCAATAGAGGTTTTGCTAATGATTGAAATCTGTCTCTTTCTGGCTCACACATGTTTTCATTAGGAAACAGTTTCCTAGAAAGAGCTAGAAAGAGACAGATTTCAATCATCAGCAACCTCTATCCATGAGACAGATGCGATCAGCTGATATTTTTTGTTTATCATGTATTTTTGACATTCGATGATCGGGGTGACAGTTGAACACAAAGGAATTTGTTAAGCACCGACGACACTTGACGAAACTTTGTTAAGTTGTATCCACACCAAGATCCACACTGTGTTTACATTTTTGGCTGTCACCCCCATCGCGAAAAGTCGTCATGGATTACCTTATATTTTTTATTTTAATTATTCAGGCCAAACATTTCAATAGGTACTATCTACATTTGAGATGTTCACTTCTCTTTTAATTATTGCAATGTAGTGGTACACTTTTCAATTATTTTTGCAGTACAAATCAAAAGACGATTGTTTTGACCATCGTTCAATGCAAGGAGACATTCATAATACAACAAATAAACAGCTGAGATATTAACGAAAGAGAGGAAAACCAAGGAGAGGCTCTCTTCTGCAGATCGGATCATTAGACTGGCCTATATTCAGAATCTGCACGCCAACTGGGCCGAAATCCAATTCTTCATGATTTTTGGCGACCGCGAAACTACTTAAAAATTAATTTTAACTTACAGTGGGGTGACACAGCTGTCAATCTCGATATATCGCCGCCTCGATCGCCGCTGAAACCATTATCATTTTTGGTGCGCCGCGTTTTGGTATTGTTCGTGCAGTTGAAAATCGGAATTTTTGACACGCGAAAATCGATTTTTCTCCTAAACCGTGTGTCGGAGGTACGTCGGGCACAGTGCGCTGGATAGAGGGCCGGGTCCAGCGCACAAAGGGTTCGTTCAAATATTAAGTAACACTAAGGGGGGGAGGGGTTCGTGTGTTTATTGTAGGTTTTGGTTTAGTCAAGGGTTTGGTGACACAGTTTTTCCGTTAGGTAAAATACTTACCGCAACTTACCGCTATCAGCACGTTAACTGCTACTTTCGATTCATTCATTAGACCGGTATTTGAGCAAATCAAAATGATCTAAATTAATATTGTTCTGTAGATTTGCTGCTCGTTCACTTTTTTTTTTGTTTTGTTTTCATTACAGCCATCAGCTGATGATTTTCACTGCTTCACAAATACCGATGCGTGAAACTGTTTGTCTGTGAGTGTGTTGCACTGAGTAAACACAAACAGTTTGATATACATATCACCGACAAACTGACGTGTAGGCTAGTGCAAAGTACCATGAAATGCGCGTCCAAAAGTTCAAATTAAAAACCGTTGAAACACTAACGCCATCTGTTGATTTTGGTTCAGAACTATTTTGGCCGAACAACATCGAGCACTCTTAAAAAATACCACGCATACTTGTGTTGAAATGGCAAGTTTTTCCAAATGTCGAACGATGCTCTTTTAATGACAATAACGAGGACAATAATTACTTATATTCCTCACAAGACAAAGAAAGGGAAAAATAACTCAACACTTCTGAAAATGTTGCTTTTTGTCAGCGTTGAACATCGATTAATCTCACATAATTTGAATCTTTTCTTGGATTTATTGTAGTGTGCATGTTTACATTCCGTGGCGTCGTCGTCGCGGCGTCGTCCTCATCATTGCTGCCTTCGCCCGTTCGCCGTTTTGTTGTTATTCTGCTAATTTTATATCAGGACACAATCATTTCACCATAATACCCAAAGTAAATGTTTCCGGAGCAATCTTTTTCATTGCTTGAATAAGCTAAATTTGATGATGTTAGATTAATGTTTCCAAAGTTAAAAAAAAACACTAGTGGCCGGCCGAGCACTCGATATTCTAAGCGGCAGCAGGAGCAGTAGCATCATCGCGACGCTCTTTCGATACGGTAGGTGAGAAAAATATAGCATGCAGATGGTAACAACAGAACAGCCACCAATATTTGGTGTCATTTCCAAGGGGAATGACATATCCTTTTCTAACCGGAATATCCGCATTTATCCGTTTCTAACCGTCGCTAACCGTTGCTAAGCGAGCTGCTAAGTGAGCAGCAGTTAGACGCGGTTAACGACGGTTAGATACGGATAAATGCGGATATTCCGGTTAGAAAAGGATATGTCATTCCCCTTGGTCATTTCACTACGGCTGGGACATTGAATATAACTTTCTCAATTTTTATACTCAAATATGCCCCGCATAATCACAAACTGTAAATGCATAGTTTCTCATACTGTATATGACCATTAGCAATTGTCATTTAACCATTTCTCAGACTATCAGAGACAACAGTAAGCTAACCATTCCATGTACAGATTTGCTTGTTTGACAAACGGTAACCCGCCAAATTACAGTATGTGGAATAGGCGGTTAAGATAGGTTACCATAAAAAATCGCTCGTTTTCCCGAACAAATTTTTCGCAAAACAGTAAAGGATATGGTCAATATATTATCCAGTTTTTCAGACAATTCACTGCATAACAAATGGTAAGAAAACAGTTTAACAATAAATCTAGAAGAAAAACGAGCACTGTATGGGTTATTATTGATGTATGGTCTTTCATGGTATTTTAAGCGTATGGTTCTGATATATTTGAACCGTTTAAAAATAAAAAAGCGGTTTTGAGCTCATCGTATTTTTTATTCAAAAAATTGAACGCTCCATGCTGCGCTTGGTAATACCTACGGTGATTGACTGATTAACTGGCGATTACTGGTGTGACAGTGGATTTTTTAACGCAAGGAGCATCCAATTTCCCCCGCCGCAGGCCGAATCCTTCACTACAAGCTTTAGCGGGACGTCTCGCAGTCGCACAGTCAGGCCGGATCAGGTTTTTTTCGCCGACTTCAAGTTCCGGAATCCTGAAAAAAAATTGAATCCGATGAGATATGGCACAAAAAACAAATCTACAAGTCATACAAAACTTACCCTTGTTTCAGCCAGACCGCTCCAAGTGCTTCAAAACGTTTTCCGAGACAAATTTTCAGTTTATTATTTCCCCCCGCTCGCTGGCGAAAGATTTTGTTTTTTTTTTTCTACTAAATGCAAACTGCAAAGCTCGACTGGTACAGATACCAATACAAGCTACTATTTGACATACTGTTGAACTTAAGTGGCATACAGTGAAACGCGCATGTGTAAGCGTGTTGCACAAATAAAATCACAAACCGTTTGAGAAAAGGTCATTCTATTTTGCCACCATGCCTCCTGAGTTTTCATCACTATATTATTCGACAACTTATGCACAATATAACATATTGTCACAGCTTTGTATGCGTTACACTGATAAAATTGCAAACGTAAAGTTTATGTAAGTGAAACCTTTACGATTTATAAGACTTTCCAAACGTTAGTTTTAAATGTGCCAGCATAAGTATTATAACGACTATATTGCTACTTATGCGGCGAACCATAACACGTATATACGGCATTCATATCATTTATTAATGAGCAAACATAAAAAGTATAATTATACTGCTATAGTTAAAAATTATATTCATCCACATTTAAATTTGAAGTTTGACCGCTTCAATTCAGGGCCAAAACAACAGCACTTTTCGCGCCAATCAAAAGCGTCGGGAAAGTTTTCTGCTAAATCGTGTGAAGAGCTGTGAAGGTATCTTTTATTGTAAATTACTTGAAAAAAAGACTGTTTAAAATTTTATTTTTGGTCAATTTCAGTTGAGCCATATCGAAAAGCAAGCAGTGAAGCAGTGATCTCAGTGATGACAAACCCAGATCTGCGTCTCCGGTGAAAAAAGGGAGTCAAGAGATGGCCCCGAATATCGTTCGTTTTACCCAGACTACGCCGTGCGATTTGTTCCGACCAAGACAAATACAAGCGAGAAGGGGCTTGAAGAACCGCCAAGGACAATATAACCCAAATCGGCCACCACAACTTACTCCGGACAATGATGACGTCCAGGAAAACCGAAAACTGTACAAGAGCAGCCGCGATGGCAAGAGCAGCCACCCAGGAACCCCTGGCCGACGAACGACTAGTGGCCTGCTAGGTCTGCTAAGTCAAGCATTCTCAGTTACACCGTAACGACATGACAAATTCGCCAAATACAGCAAGCGCAGCCGGAATCCCCACCACGAACCTCCGACCTGAGCCAATGGACCAGTAAAACATTTATGCAAATCAGTCGATCCGTACTAAAGTCACTGTGGCGTCTATATTAAGTTATTTTTTATTGATTAAGATAAAGAATCCATTAAATACTTTACTTAACCTTAAACAAAAACATTGTTATTTATTTTTCTATGATTTTGATGTTATTTGAAATTTACACATAATTGTTATAAGCTACTCATGCATAGATATCAAAATACCCACACATAACTTTTATTCAACACCCCAATAATTTTCATATACTGCTAGACATTACTTTTATATGTGGGCAGTTTTATAGAATTTATGTTTGCAATCATACTTTTTAAAGGTGATGCCAAATTGCAAAAAATTATGTAGTTTCACACATAATATATATACGGAAAATATCTTCGGTGTACAAAGACCGTTCTTTATGATTGGATGGTTCGAGTTTCTTAGTTTCAACAGTAAATCACCTGTTTGAGGTACAGTAACAGTAACAGATAAAGAAGACATACTGTGTGGATATTAACACAAACTGTATTTAATTATGCGGGGCTACATTCTGAGTTCCCACGTATGTATTCATATTCATAACCGACTATCACGTGTTTTTATTTACAATCTCCATCCCATCAAGACGACGCCTGCAGAAGCGTCTTATTTTTTTTTCAAACGTCACTTTCAGTTTGACATTTGCGACCACTGGCTTTTAAATTGACCGTTTTAAGTTTTCGGTCATGCCTTGACATTGAGAGTCACGTCAGTTCGTCGGTGTACATATGTCGTAACCGAAATCTTAATTCTGAATTCCAAACGCGAACATTGAAATTCTGGCTTCGATACGCCGCAAAAGTCAGGGAAAAAGTAGAATCTAGACCAATAGTTCCCAAACTTGTCGAAGCAATCGCCCCCTTGAAGCTGTTGAAAAATATTTTGGCCCCCTAAGTTTGAATTTTTAAAAATACGATTCGTAATTTTGAAATCGCATTAAAATCTACAAATTCTGCCTATTTTGTAAGTTACTGGAACAAAACCTTCTTATTTACAATGTATTTTTTGGATTTTTTTGAAAATGTTTAGACGCATCAATAAATTTTATTACATTTTCACTCAACTTCCAGTTTAAATTTATAATATAAAATTGTGAATAAATAACATTCAGAATCATATTTTTGGAGAATTTTAAGGTAATGTGACTTTTAAAGGCAATTATTTTCAAATATCGATGAAGTAAGATTCATAGTAGAGTTTAAGGATTCATCTTTGTAAGACGTATTGGTTTTCTCACAGAAATTAAAAAAAAATGAACGAAAATTGAAACTTAACCGAAAATTAGGATTCCGTAATAAATTTAAATAAACTAAACAAAAACCTTCAAGTGGTTTGAAAAATTTCAGCAATTTTACTAAATATGCAGACGTAATGTCATCTTGGATATCAACTTCGAATAACGAGATATTTGTAAAATCAAAGAAAAAGGAAAGGAATAGAAATCTGAAATAAAATCTTTAGTACCCAAATTTTGTTTAATATTCTCTCAGAAAATCTTAGAATACAGGAGTCTTGAAAAACTCTAGTAAATTCAAAATACTTTCAGAGCTTTCATATATCTTGAAATATATGAAAGCTTTAAGAACGCGTTTTAAATTCACACCTGAGACAAATCAAGGACAGATTAGTTTCGTATTTCGTGAAACATGAAGAATGTATTAAATGGTACAGTAGACGTTCGATAACTGCAACATGTTTACGTTTCACTTAGCGAACAAAATTCGATAACTGCAACGTCAGATTGACGTCAACAACCCATCAATTGACGTAAAATGAACGTAAAATTCATTCGACTGTTCATTCGGGCTAACCTGGCGCACCATTTTGACGGAAAGCGGTGCGATAACTGCAAATTTGTTGCACTCACCGGACTTGCAGTTAGAAAGCATTGCAGTTAAACCGCTTGCACCGACCGAACGTCTACTGTATTAAGTACATTAAGTAGATTTATTATTTCAAATCAGAGGTTTTTTATAGTTCGCAATTTTCAACTGTGACCTTTTCAAATTATTCACAACTAAAGAATATACTGCTGTGTTAAGGGCTGTTTTCAGATCAAAAGGAATTCCTCGGCCTATCTTGATGCATGGGAAATTCCTTGCCTGAATCGCTCAAAAAACCGTCTTGTTTTTCCGACCGCAGTACGCAGTTGCGAAGAAATGATAATTCAAATGGCAGTCACTGTAGAAATTTTCTGCTAGGAATCAGTCAAGAAATTTCTTGAGCGATTCCTTTGGAACACGAAACTGGGCTTTATAAAAACGAATTGTATTTCAGAAAAAAGCTGAGGAGCTTTCACTTAATGGCTGCCCTAATAAAAATGTATTATACACTGGCGATTAGGTGAATGATTGTATCATTCCGTTTATGATCAAGATGATAGCCCGAAAGGGTTGTTAAGCACGTTGTATCATATTTTTCTATTAGGGTGATGACTTAGAAAAAGCACATAATCAAACAATCAATATTTCTCCAAAAATAGTTGCACTTGAGTTGAGATTTGGTTTTCAAAATGAATATTTCTGGAAATAAATAAAACCCCTTGAAGGGAAACTTCTTCTATTTTTTGGTAACTGCGTTCTATTCGTCATGGGGTGATATATTAAGCCTATTGAATCCCAGATTTACATCAAAATTTTCCCAATCGAGCTGAATTATTCGACCAAGTTTCAGATAAATTTTAATAACAAAACACTCTCTTGACAAAGAGACCAAAACTACAAAAAAATAACCAAAATCACTCTAAATAAAATTATTATATTTTATTTAAGACACTTTATTAAATTAGCTGGCATTCGTGTCCAAGATCTAAATAAAATGGTTTGTGGAAAATCGCCCCCTTGATTTTTCGCCCCCCAATTTCAAATTTTTAAATTTTCGCCCCCTTTGATGTCGTTTTCGCCCCCAAGGGCGAAACTTTGGGAATCACCAAGGGAAGCAATATTTGCGAGCTACCCTTTCCATATCATTCAACAATATCTGGTCAGTATAATATAATGTTAACCCTTGGTATGGATTGCACAAACCGTGATTTACAGTCAAATGCGTTGAATCTCACATTCTTCGACATAAAAGCAACTGCTTGCCATATTAACCACAACAGATACAACAAATTTACTGTTTGAAGCTTAAGACAATCTGAAAATCTCTATGCGGGTCATTGAAATTTATTTTAGGTGAAGTAAGATCCTTTAATTTTCCAAAATTTAAAAACCCAATTTGGGTTGTTTTCATATTTATTGTCACGCTTATCTTTTATTAGAGTCCTGCGGCGGTCGTACGCTCGCGAGGCATACCGCCGCATGACAGTCGCAAGGTAAAACAAAAGAAAAAGTGTTCCCGCCAAAAACAAAAGCACGTGGGTTTCGCGAAGTGACACATGTTTTTGAATGTATTTGTGACGAACGGCAAGAGTGGCTCAGTGGAATGAGTGTTCTTGCTATCAAACCACATATAGATCCCGATTCGTTCGTTGGCGGCTCGATAGATGGGCTGTTTCGATGGTTGAATGTTCGCTAGTTGGGGCAAAACCCAACTAAAACGCACTGTCAATGTGAAAACGAGTTTGACGTCTGATCGCCGTCGCATCGCAGCTCCTATATACAGAACGTTTGTGCAAGTATGTGAGTGTTTCGTGACGTATTTCTCGTCACTTACGTGTGTCTAGAGCATTTTGATCAGTTGTCAGTTGCCCCAACGAACGAACACGATTCGCTAATCGGGGCGCAGTCGTGTCCCAACGAGCGAATTCTCACTGTATAATGGAATTATATACTTTTAAATCTGGTGACGCTGTTATGATTAGTGACTGTCACGCTTATATCAGAAGCCAGAGGCAGATAATCGCCATATTCTGATTTTTCTTGAGAGGCATAATACTATATGGCTCTTGACATTGAGATTGACAAGCACATTGGTCAACTTAACCAAAATGTAGTGATTGGATTTGGATTGGATTTGGATTGGATTTGGATAGGATTTGGATTGGATTTGGATTGGATTTGGATTGGATTTGGATTGGATTTGGATTGGATTTGGATTGGATTTGGATTGGATTTGGATTGGATTTGGATTGCATTTGGATTGGATTTGGATTGGATTTGGATTGGATTTGAATTGGATTTGAATTGGATTTGGTTTGGATTTGGAACGGGATTGGATTTGATTTGGATTGGATTTTGATTGAATCATTCTAATGCCTGATCGACCAAAATACAACCATGATTTCTCAATCTGATTGTTTTGGCAACCCACCCTGAAAACATCGCACGATTTTATCCGTTTGACAGTCCTCTTTGTGCTGATCGTTCGTTCAAGCAGCAGCCGAACCGAACCGAGCCGAGTCGCCGTCCGTCGTTTTGTCTGTCGGTCGTGAGAAGAAAAAGTGGTTGCTGCTCCTGGGAAGCAGCGGGATCTACAGAGGGAATTTGGTAGGAAAATTCGTGAAAATTGTGTTGAAAAGTGCAGAATTCGTTCGCCTATCGCCTGGTTCAGTGCTGCTGACCGTTGAATTCAGTGTGAAATCAGCCGTTTTGTGTTGCAGAAGAACGGAAGAGTTTGCCACTTTGAGGAAGCATGCAGAACGTGGAACTCGTCATCGAGCGAAAGCTTCGGCCGATTTTCGGTGAGTGGGGTGTTTGTGTTGTTATTGAACTTTGGCGGAATGGAGTTTGAATTGAAATGGTTGGAGTGTGATTTTATGGAAATTTGGTAGGTGAAAATCAGTTTTCACAAAAGCGTGTTCCGGAGATTTTCGTTCCCTTTTTTCGCAAATTACGTGCGATGATTTTGTGAAGTTTTCTCAGTTTTTCGGGACGAGTGAGAAGGTGTAGAAATTGTGAGGTTATTGTTTATCTCGTACGCTCACCCGGCGGTCTCTGCTTTAGTGAGCGAGTGAGAAAGGAGCTGTCCGTGCTCCCAGAATTAATGGTTTGTTTTTGTTTATGTTTTTTAGAGTCGATCGAAATCGGCCACTACAAGAAGGCCCTGCAGGATGTGGAAAAGGTGCTGAAGAAGAATCCGACCATTCAGTGCGGTCGTGCGTTGAAGGCTTGGGCGTACCTTCGGTTGGGACGAGATGAGGAAAGTGCTGTTCTGATTCAGGCCCTAAAGCAGGAGACTCCGACGGAATCGACGACCCTGCACGTGATGACCCTTTGTTATAAGGAAACGGATCAGCTGGACAAAATATGCGAAATTTTCACCAGTGCCTCGAAGCAACTGCCAGGCAATGAGGAACTGTTGTCACAGCTTTTCATTGCCCACATGAGGGTGAACGACTTCAAGGCGCAGCAAACGGTCGCCATGCAGTTGTACAAGCTGAAACCGCGGAATCCGTTCTACTTCTGGGCCGTTACCAGTGTGATGTTGCAGGCATTGCGTGGCCCTGACGCAAAGGATCAGCAAAAGTCCAGTTTGCTGCTGTCGCTGGCCCAGCGAATGGTCGACAAGCTGATCGCAGATAATAAGATCGAGGCGTCGCAGGAAGTGCAGCTTTATCTGCAGATTTTGCAGCACCAGGAAAAGTATCAGGAAATGCTAACTTTCCTGGAAGGATCAGTGTGCACCAACCTGTATCCGGGGGCCCCGCATTCGATCAAGATTGATTTGCTGAAGAAGTTGGGCAAATGGGCGGACCTAAACAAGCTGATGAAGCAGTTGCTCACGGAAGAGTAAATATCAAACGATGAGCGACCATGTTATTGAAACTATCTAACAAACTGAACTACTTAATTTCAGCCCTGACCGATGGGATTACTACCAGGATTACATTCAGTCGACGATGGAAATGATAAAAATCAAAGACGAAACACCGCAGACGGATCACACGGTCGACATGTGCCATGAGTTTATAGCCGGAGTAAGATTGCTTGCCACGTTGCGACGTCAAGAACCACGTTTAACGCGCCTTCTCTACCCCCTCTAGATCATAGAATCACAGCCACGGAAGAACCGGGGACCGTATTTGGCCCGGCTGGAGCTGACACGGCTCATGGTGGAGCACAAATTCGACAAGGAGCAACAGTTTGGCGAGCTGACGGACCTGCTGCTGGATTATTTTCGCATGTTCGGCGACAAGACGTGCTGCGCCAACGATCTGAAACTGTTCCTGGAGTATGTGGAACCGGCGAAGAGACCCGGTTTCGCCGCTCAGCTGATGCAGGAATGTCGAATCAATCCGGTCACGTTGCCGAGTAGTGTGAGTTTAGGAAGTGAGGCAATTGTTAAGATCAAATATGACGAAATTTCACTCTTTTACAGAAAGAGCACATGCAACGACACATTTGTTCGCTGCAGATTGCCCGGTTCTGTGGTGCTCACGCTGCCTTGAGCGAGGAACATCTGTCGGCTCTGTATACCGCGCTGAGCTTGCACTACGAGCATGGCTACAACACGTTTGGACAAGGGCTGCTCCCGACGGACATGGGACCTTCGGATCCGTACGCTTTGTTGGCAGGTATGTAGACGTTATGTTAGTTGATGTTGAATTGGAAATCATCTTTTATCACTTTCAGTAAACATCATGTACGACCGGGCCTGGAAGCTTCAGCGATCGGAACCTCTCGTGGAAGCTCTCTGCCTGCTGAACCATCTGCTCTCGAATAGCATCAACAACTTTCACGGAAAGCTGCTAAACCTACAGCTGTACCATCGGTTAGGTTTGGTGGAAGCTGCTCACCGGGCGTACGAATCCCTGGACATCAAGCACATCCAGCTGGATTCGCTCGGCTACCTGCACTGTAGTCACCTATGCAACGGGGGTTTCCCGGCGCTGGCCAAGCAAATCTTC
>NC_085138.1:165351081-165399464 GCF_035046485.1 Aedes albopictus
GCGGTGAAATTTTCATTGAAGACACCGAAACCAGTGGATCCATTTATGCGAGACCCATCAGTGAAGAATCTCTTACAGGAATTGACATTTTGGTACTTTTCGTTAAAAATGCGAGGAATAGATAGACATCGAAGTTGATCTGGTATTCCATGAATAGCTTGTTTCATGGACAGATCGTATTTAACAGAGGAACTGTCATTAGTGAAGTGTACACGGGGAGGATTATAACTTGGTAGGCTTATGTCAGATGACATGTAGAACAGATAGATTCTCATGAATTTTGATTGAGTGTTCAGACTGAGCATTTCTTCGAAGTTTTCAATGACAAGTGTGTTGCTCACTCCACACTTGATAAGTAACCTTAGCGAGAGCTCCCAGAATCGGTTCTGGAGAGGTTTCACCCCTGCCAGGACCTCTAGGCTCGCATTATGCGTTGAGTGCATACAACCGAGAGCAATACGCAAACAACGGTATTGAATTCGTTCCAACTTTATTAGGTGGCAGTTTGCTGCTGAGTGGAAGCAGAAAGAGCCATACTCGAGGACAGAGAGAATAGTCGTTTTGTAAAGTTTTATGAGGTCTTCCGGGTGAGCACCCCACCATGTTCCGGTAATTGTGCGTAGAAAATTGATCCTTTGTTGACATTTTTGCACCAAATACTTGATTTGGGTACCCCAAGTGCCTTTTGAATCAAACCAGACCCCAAGGTATTTCGAAGTCAAAGACTGGTCGATTTCTATTCCCAAAAGATTGAGTTTCAGTTGGGCTGGGTTCCGCTTTCTAGAAAACACAACCAATTGAGTTTTTTGCGGAGCAAACTCGATCCCCAAATCTCTTGCCCAGATTGTCAGATTATTTAGAGAATTTTGCAATGGTCTTTGCAACATTTCTGCATGTGGGCCTTTTAGAGAAACCACAGCATCATCTGCAAGTTGTCTTAGCGTGCATTGTCCTTCCAAGCAACTATCAATGTCTTTCACGTAAAAATTATAAAGCAAGGGACTTAAACATGAGCCTTGGGGTAGGCCCATGTAACTAATTCTGGAAGTTGTCAGTTGTCCGAGATTGAAGCTCATATGTTTTTCTGACAACAAATTATACAAGAAATTATTTAAAATTCCTGGAAGTCCACTATTGTGCAGTTTTTCTGACAATATTCCTATGGAAACTGAATCAAAGGCGCCCTTAATATCCAAGAAAACTGAAGCCAGTTGCTCCTTTTCCGCAAAGGCCAGTTGAATATCTGTTGAAAGCAACGCTAGACAATCGTTTGTTCCTTTGCCCTTGCGAAACCCGAACTGTGTATTTGAAAGCAAATCATTCGATTCAACCCAATGGTCGAGTCGTGATAGGATCATTTTTTCTAACAATTTCCTTAAACATGATAACATAGCAATTGGGCGGTATGAATTATGATCAGACGCTGGTTTACCAGGCTTTTGAATAGCTATTACTTTGACCTGTCTCCATTCTGGCGGAACAATGTTATTCTCCATCAATGAGTTGAACAGGTCCAGTAATCGTCTTTTCGCGATATCTGGGAGATTTTTGAGAAGATTGAACTTGATCATATCGCGTCCCGGAGCGGAATTGTTTGATGAAAGAAGAGCCATAGAAAATTCCAGCATAGTGAATGGTCTGTCCAGAGAACCGTCTCCTGAGGATGTTTCCCAAGAAATCGGTTGTGCTGGGACTGAGTCTGGGCAGACCTTTTTCGCGAAGCTAAATATCCAACGGTTGGAGTATTCGTCACTCTCATTAGAAGAAGAGCGGTTTCGCATGTTGCGAGCCACTCTCCAAAGCGTTGTCATTGAAGTTTCTCTAGAGAGGCCCTCAATGAAGTGTCGCCAATAACTACGCTTCTTCGCTTTCAGCAGGTTCTTCAGCTGTCTTTCGAGCTTAGCATACTCTTGAAAAAGATCTGAAGTACCATGCCTACGAAAAGCTTTGAAAGCATCAGATTTTTTAAGATACAACTGGGTGCAATCATCATCCCAGCCTAGTGTGGCGGGTCTTCTTTTGAAAGTTGCACTTGGAACTCGTCGTTTTTGTGATTCTAATGCACTCTTGTATATCAGTTCTGATAGGAATCGATATTCATCCAAAGGTGGGAGGGGGTTGAATGATTCGATGCCAAAAGATACCGCTTCTGCATATTTTTGCCAATCGATATTCCTTGTGAGGTCAAAAGGAACCTGAATTGGTTGGTCTGACCTTTCACTATTATGCTTTATGGTGGTTATAATGGGCAAGTGATCACTACCATGAGGATCCTCGATTACCTTCCACAAGCAATCGAATGATAGTGAACTTGACCCCAGTGATAGGTCGAGACGACTTTCTTTGCCGTCAGATGCAATACGTGTCACTTCACCTGTATTTAAAATGTTCAAATTGAAATCGTCGCACAAATCATAGAAAATGGCCGCTCTATTATCGTCACATGGTTCGCCCCACCCTGTACCATGTGCGTTCATATCACCCAGAATTAAAACTGGATGTGATAGTGCAGCAACCGCATTCCAAAGATGACGGCGGTTAATTGCAATTCTTGGAGGAATGTAAACGGAAGCTACGCAAAGTTCTTTACCCTTTACGTTTATTTGGCAAGCGACGATTTCTACGCCAGGATGAGTCGCGATTGGAATTCTATAAAATGAGTAAGTCTTTTTGATCCCCAAAAGAACCCCTCCATAATGGTCATCTCGATCCTGGCGTATAATGTTAAAATCGTGGAAGTTGAGTTCATCTTCAGAAGAAAGCCATGTTTCACAAAGGGCAAATATATCACAGTCAGAGTTGTGAATCAAAAACTTAAACAGGTCTAATTTAGGTTTTAGACTATGACAGTTCCACTGTAGCACAGTGATCATATCTTGTACCTCACTTGATGAATTATCCATCGAAAGATATGATCGCAGCAAGGAGGGGCCATGATTGTGTCAGATTCCGAAGATATTCTTCTACTGTGGGTATAAACATATCAATAATGCCTCTAAATGTTTCTGGAAGGCTGAGGGCATTATATAAGCGATCCACGAGAACCCTAAAAGTAAACAGTCCTCGCTTGGGTCTAGGAGGCTTGCTTGAAGTGCGAGGAACTTTGGTAGCTTTTTTCTTGCTACCTTGTCGAATATTTGTCTTTGAAGTGTATTTAACAGGCGGAGACGGGGATGACAGATTCTTGCTACAACATGGATCTGAAGCTAAAGGAACCTGATTATTCGGAGTTTTTAAATTTACCCCGCCTCCTTTGACATTAGGCAAACTTTTGAGGGAAGACTTCAAAAAGACCTTTCGGCGCAATCCCGGGGAAGATGATGACTTCCTTTTTCCAGGTGCGTGTACCTCCGATAGAGATCCACCCTCATCAGTTTCGCCATCGTCCTGATCATCGGAAGACAACTCCTGATAGGGATTTTCAACTGGGACAGCTGATTCAGACACGGAATCTGGTGTTTTAAAAGATTTCACCATCTCCGCATATGTCTGTTTGGAGCGCCTTATGATAGAGCGACTCTCATTTCGAATGCGTCTTTTGTAAGCCGGGCAAACTTGCAAGTCATGTGGATCTCCACCACAGTAGCTACATTTTTCCGCTTCCTGTGTGCAAGAGTCCTCCAAATGAGCTTGGTTGCATTTGCCACAACGGGGCTTGTTGTCGCAAAAGCTATCACTGTGACCAAACTGCTTGCATTTGGTACAATTAAAAACCTTCGGCCTAAAAAGATGCACTGGGTAAAAACCACCATCGATTACAACAAATTCCGGGAGGACGGAACCTGGAAAAGTCACTCGAAAAAACGCTGAAGGCGAGTACACCTTTTTATTTCCTTCCATGGAAGCCTTAGATAAGCGTTTACAGTCTAGGATAGCCACATCAGGAATTGACCTATTTTTGAATCGACCAAAGCCGGTCTTGATGTCCTCACATGTCAGCATTTCGTCGAGGATCTTCCCCTCCACCTCCACTTCTCGTGCTGGTACATAGACCACGTATTCAACAGTAAACGCTTCGTGTTGAGCAATTTCATTTGCTGCTTTGTAGCTAGGTGCGGTAACACGCAGCTTGGATGCTTTCACTTGGTGAACAACGGTCCCAGGATACTTACGCGTCAGCTCTCGAGAAATCGAAAGCATATTCAATGGTTTGCATTTGCGCCGGAAATAGACAACCCAAGGCCCAGGCGAAGATGGCTGATAAAACCGCGTACGAGCAATGATATCATTGGGAGGCGTTTCGCCTCCATTGGATTCATCCATGCACAGGAGAAGAATTAATACAAAATTGGTTTATATTTTAACACACTCTGTGTGGAACGTTAGCTAATAAGAAGAAAAAAAAAACCGGCAAAAAAAAAAAAAAAATTCACAAGAAAAAATATATATATAAAGAGAAAAAATTTTACAATTGCTCACTCTGGCCTCAGCCCACTGTTGAGCCTCAGCCCACTGTTATTGCAAAGTGGACAAACAACTAACACGTGATGACGTGATGAGCGGAGGAATGGGACAACACAAAACGAGATCGAATATCGATTATACTTATCGAGTGTATAGATAGCTGTTTGTTGGTGATGCCTCGGATGCACAGACAAAACGCTGCTGCTGCTTTTGTATCACCCGTCACACTCGTCACCGCCGCCGCCGCGCGCCGCCGTTTATGTCGGGCCCGCTATTGATGGCGTGGGTAATTAAATTTCTGTTGCACAGTGCACTATTCCAATGCCTGCTTCCTTCCCGCGATCGCGGATCGCCCAAGACAATCGTCTTCGTCCTCGGTAGGATAAATAACTCGCGATATAAAAAACCACTAGGTGGGCAAAAAAACTCCACCGGCTACAAAGCGATTGACTGCGATTCAGACACGGTACACACGACCGGCTGCTTCAAACGATCGGTAAGGAATGAGATAAAATTATTAAACCAGGGTACCTTTTTGGTCCCGAGACCTTGAAAACGTGAAAAAACTAATATATTTGCATTTTTTATAGTACTCTTTACATTTTAGCCCCTTTAACATATTTTTCCTGAAAATTACAATTCAATAGCTTTCAAAAAAAAAAAGAGGTTTAAAATCGGTCTGGTTCAAAAGTTACGATTTTTTTTAAATTTTTAGTTTTGAAAAACTTTAATTTTTTGGACCACCCTATATGAAAATTGGTCACCCTAATGACGAAATAAAAAAATACGGGTCTAATTATTTCCGAGGAACTACAAGCCCACCAAGTTTCACGACAATCGGAGATGCACTATATCGTTTTTCTATGGAATGGCTGTATAATGAAGCTAGGAAATATCCCAGCTTTAAAGAGTTAAGTAAGAATTCTATTTAGGCTGTTCCAGCTCATTATTACAGCTTGGACCATAGTTGAGCGAAAGAGGAAGAAAAAGACACCGCTAGCCGTAGGAAGGTAGGCGTCAAGCGCGAGAAAGGCGACGCGCTCGTCATCAAGACCGAACAGTCTAAGTACTCGGACGCATTAAAGGCGATGCGAAGCGACGCCAAGCTCGTGGATCTGGGAGCCGACGTGCGCAGTATTGGTCGTACTCGTACGGGCGAGTTGATCCTCGAGCTCAAGCGCGACAAGGAGCGTAAAGGCGCCGCCTACAAAAGTCTGGCGGAAGTGGTCCATGGCGAAGGTGTAGAGGTTTGGGTTCTCTTACGCAAGAGGCGACTCTTGAAGGTGGAAAACCTAGACGAGGTCACCGAAGTGGAAGAGCTCGTTACGGCACTGCGGCAACAGTGCGAAGTGCAGGTGGCCACCGCAGCCGTTAGGCTACGGAAGGGGCCGGTAGGGACACAGGTAGCCTTTGGTTCAGCTACCTGTGGCGGACGTAAAAAAGTCCGTTGAAGTAGGGAATATCAAGGTGGGCTGGTTTATATGCCATCTGCCCTTTCATGAGCCACCGGAGTTTTGCGTCAGGTGTCTGGATCCATGGCACAAGTCATGGGACTGCAAAAGCCCGGACAGGAGCAAACTATGTAGTTGATGAAGCGGCGAAAGCAATAAGGGCCAATGTTGTACGATTCCACCCAAGTGTTTGATTTGTTCCGGGAAATCCACGAACGGGAGGTCCAAGGTGCCCGGCCTTCAGCAGAGCCACAGCTGACGAATCACAGTGTAGGTAACCCAACTGAACCTGAACCACTGTGACGCAACTCAGCAACTGCTTTGTCTGGCGTTTTCTGAGTGGGGGACGGATATCGCCATTATAGCGGACCCATACCGAGTAATCGCCGGTAACAGCAATTTGGTTGTGGATGGGTCCGTAAAAATGGCGTCGATATTGATTACCGGTGAAAATGATTACCGACCACTTGATCAAGGTTGTGGAGGCGTGGATGCGGTCCAGGAAACTGAAGCTGGCTCACCACAAGACTGAGGTGACGGTTGTTAACAACCGGAAGTCGGAGCATCAGGCGGAGATCAGTGTAGGTGAGTGCACTATCCTGTCAAAGCGCTCCGTCAAACACTTGGGCGTGATGATCGACAATAAGCTTACCTTCGGTAGCCACGTCAACTATGTCTGTAAAAGAGCCTCCACAGCTATTGCGGCACTGTCCTGGATGATGTCCAATAGCTCTGCGGTGTACGCCAGTAAGCGCAAGCTTCTGGCTAGTGTTGCTACGTCCATACTTAGGAATGGCAGCCCGGCGTGGGGCACTGCGCTAAGTACTAAATGCTACCGACGGAAGCTGGAAAGTACTTACAGGCTTATGTGCCTGAGGGTTACGAGCGCGTACCGTACCGTGTCGCTCTTTGCGTCATTACTGGTATGGTGCCTATCAGCATCCTTATTAGTGAAGACATGGAGTGCTTCGAAATGCGCGGCACAAGAGACACTGCGGATTCTCCCGAATGCCCAGTGTGCAATGGTTTAGAGGAAACGGCGGCTAGATGCAGTACAAGAGGTGGTCCAGGGGTTCGGAGTCGGCTTCGTAGGTCATACCGGTGCCTTGCGGTCGAGATCGACCCTTACAGCGATTATGTGGCCGCGGAGAGGAAGTCCCGGTAGCGGTGCTGTCGTGGCGTCGGTCTACTGGGTTGGATCTGAGCCCGCGGTTGGAAAGGAGTCCCCGGCAAGGGTCGGGGTAGGTGAGACCCTGCTGTCTGCAACCTACGGATGCATCTGATAGGGCCTGAAGGGTAGTGATACCCTTCCTTTGCGGGCAGGTCAGATCGGGTTGCATGTGGGCATCAGTTCTTGATGTCCGCTCAGCAGTAGGGCGCGGGCGGGGTTGACCCTGCCCGCCTTCCGAGGACAAAGGGAGTGGCGAGGACCACTCGGGAAACTGGCTAAGCGCCAGCATGCTACCGTGATGGACTCTCCAAAGCGAGTCATCGATGTTCGTTGCTGCAGGCTACGCAGCTAACCTTGTGGGTGCGATGTGCACTAGCCCCTCTCTGAAGCAATACCTTCTTGGTGGTTCCGGAGAGACGTAGGGTTTGGCGACCATAGGAATGGTTTAGTGGGTACGAGGAGAGGGTAGTCCTGTCTTTTACTTTTGTTGTAGAAGACGGCCTCAGAACTACACTACCCTAACCTTCTGTTAGAGTGTCTGTTGAGCAGATTATCCCCCTATGGTTTAGAAGAAAAAAAAAAAATCCTGCTAAGTGCATCAAGTGATGCTAGACGTTGATCTGGCTCCAGACCTAACAAATAGTTTGAACTGGAGGGTAGACGATGGCTACACTCATAGCGATCACCTGGCGGTTCGCTACAGTATCGACTACAACAACAGCAGGCAGCGGGTAGAGGAAGAGGCACTTAGGCCAAGGCCAAGCCCTCGCAGGTGGAAGACATCATATTTCGACGAAGGGGTATTTAGGGAGGCGCTCCGCCGTGAGCGAAGCCTATTTGGTGTAGTCGGTGACGAGCAGGTAGCGGTGCTCAATCTCGAGTGCGTGTGATGCGACCATGCCTAGGCGAGTCCACCCTAGAAATAGGATGCCACCGGCTTACTGGTGGACTCAAGCGATTGCGGATCTGTACCGCGTCTGCCTACGGGCTAGGCGGCGGATACAGCGAGCACGAACAGAAGAAGAGCGACACGAACGGCGGGTGGTATTCGCCGCTGCAAAAGCCGCACTGAAGACCGAGATAAGAGTAAGCAAAAAGGCCTGCTTTCAGGGTCTCTGTCAGAGTGCCAATGCGAACCCGTGGGGTAATGCCTACAGGATCGTGATGTCCAAGACAAGAGGTGTAATGGCTCCTACAGAGCAATCTGCAGAGATGTTGGAGGGGATCATGGAGGGGTTTTTCCGCGTCATGATCCTAGTCCTTGGCTTCCTTTCGTAGGACAGCCGGGGACTAGGGCTGGCGATGAGGAGAGGGTCACCGATGTGGAACTTGAGGGAATGGCAAAGTCCCTTAGCGTAGGTAAGGCCCCAGGTCCTGACGGAGTTCCGAACCTGGCCTTAAAAGTAGCTATTGCAGAGGGAGGCTCCCGAGATGTTCAGGTCGGCTATGCAGAAATGCCTGGACGAGGGAATTTTCCCAGAAGCTTGGAAGAGGCAGAGCCTGTTACTATTGCCAAGGGCGGGGAAACCACCCGGAGACCCGTAGGCATATAGACCAATATGCTTGATTGACACGACGGGGAAGGTGCTCGAAAAGATCATCCTCAATAGAATGTTGCGGTACACCGAGTATGTAAATGATCTCTAACCAGTTCGGCTTCCAGGGAGGGAAGTCGAAGAGGGATTCGCTCATGTGCAGAAGTGGCTCTGGATGTAAAAGGAACGCGTTCAATTGTGCCAGTTGGGTGGCTTTTACCGATGTGCAGGATTCTTGGATGCTACTTCCAGATTCTAGTACTAGTTTAAATACGACACCTGGCTCCGAAGTTTTTTTCAAGTAGAATTATAACTTTTTGTTTACTCCAAAAAAGTTTTTCAAATCGTTAAGAACGGGTCACCCTACGCTACACATGCATAAATATAGAAGCTTCACTCTTGGACGGATTTCTGATTCATGTGGTAGTTGGCGGTGGTCACGAACCGTGAGTTCGTTGTTAAGCGCCGTGTGTGTATAATAAATAATTGAACATTATTATGCATTCACACTTTTGGTAGGTATAGCGGGCGTGACGGTCGGTGGGACCCGCCACCGGCCATACTCTGGACTGGACCGACCGACCGACACACATCAACGCGACGACGACGGTTGGATCTTCGCGCGAAATCAGTGCAGTTCTGTTTGCATGTGGTCTGCTGTAGATATACCGAGAGTGAGTGTCTATATCTGCATATACCTATAACGAAATAGCACACGTTTGCGCCCATTTGTCTATAAAGTGCACATTTGCACGCTTTTCGCAGGCCACTACCGGTGCTGCATATGCATGAAAGCCTGATGAGATGGACACACACACGGCTCGGTGGCGGCGTAAACCGTAAACCGTGCACTGGAACTGACTGACTGCAGCATGTGCAGTCAGTAAGTAGCGCAGCGGATTGGCAATAGTGTTGATTCGGTGATGATGATTATGAGCCTGGGTGGTGGCATGTTGCTCTTTCATTTCGATGAGCACAGCACCAATTCACGAAATGCACAATTTCGCTGAAAAGAACCATGCTGTTAGTAATTTGCTTGTAACGAGCCGCTGTTACCCATCAACAGGACGTCACCTGCTGGAAAGTTGTTCAGTTTTGAAAATAATTTAACAACCGTGAAAGTTACTTGCATGTACTCAATATGCACTTCAATGTATGTGCTTTGCTGGAAATGCACTTCTACATTTAACGGTTCGTGGCAAACAGAAACTCACCTCTTCCCCTTAAATGGTACGTCCTTTATAGATGGCCCCTAAGCGAATTCATTGACTACTTGATATATTGTGAAGCCACTTTCTTCCTAGACGAACCTTGCCTTGCTCGAATTCGCCAACAATGAGACAGATGATATGGTGGCTCCTGAGAGGATTATTGGATAGATGGCCTTATTAAACGTGCAAATATTAACACTGTCGGGTTTCCTGCTGCCGTTCCATCGAATAAAAAAGCTACCTCGTCAGCATAAGCACTGCATTGAGCGATTCGGCAGAAATTACTTTGCTTTCTGTTAACTTATGTTTCCTTAACACTGTTAACGAAACGGAAGCGTAAGACATCCGACGTAAAAGTTAAGTCCATTTGGAAAATCTGTAAAGATCGATAACAGGTTCTGGAGTTTTTACAGAGGTACATTTGACTGTCATTCTGATTCGGATCTTGGAATTTAATTGACAGGCGCCTTATCGGTGCAACGTGGATTGTTGATCTTAATTCTATCATCGCGATCTCTCTTGAAAACGAAGACCGAAGATATGCCACGGTTAAATTTTTTTTTTGCTAGTATCACCAAATAGGCTGGTACTTTGGACACTTTTTCGCTATTTTTCTGTCAAAAACAATTTACTTGAATTTTTGTTCACTGCTGGATACTATTGGCATTTCACCGCGTACAAAAATTAGGTCTATTGGCTTAAAATTAACTGAGTTGTTGCGCAAATGTCCCCAAATGAGAAGCCCTGCTTTGATGGTCCCACTCACCTATACGCGATTGCACGTGTTGGAATCCCCAGTTGGTGGTTATCGCATTTAACATCGAGCAAGGGCGTAGCCAGCTTTTCGTTCAGGGGGAAGGGGGCTGGGGTGCGAGCTAGCATTGAGAAATTTTGAATTGATATTGAATGTTGATGTTGAATCAATGTTGAAGTCCCACAAAATCGACCGAATCGATTTTTTACATTCGATTTTTCTTTCGATTCAAAAATATTAAATTTCTTTTTTTTTAGAGTGCGCTGAAGAATTTTACCATTAAAAAATGTACATAAAATCGAGGGTCTACATAATCTAGGATCAACTAAATCGAGGTATACCTGTATATCACAGGTTCTCTGGGAAATCTCACCCAGGAGTCTAAGTGAATCTTTCTTAGGATTCTGGAGGAATGCTTTTTATGGTCCAGAGAGTCCCTTTCAGGGTTCTAGCGCATCCTTCTCAGTCCATCTCTTGGTTCCGAACACTTTTTTTAGAATCCCCTCTCAGTATTCTAGACAAATTTTTCCTAATAATGTGGAAGATCCCCTCCTAGGATCCCTCTCAGGGTTCTGGGGCAATCTCTTTCAGGATTCTAACGGGATGTCTTTCTATACTACAGGAGAATTTCTCTCAGGATTCTAGGAGAATCCGCCAAGGAGTTCTGGAGATATCCGTCTAAGCATGCTGGGAGAATCCCGAGGAAAAACATCTCTCCGGATTCTGAGGCAATCCATCACTAGATTCTGAGACAACCTATTACAGGATTCAAGGAGAACCCATCTCGGGAATCTGAGGAAATTCATCAAGATTCTGGAACAATTCCTCTAAAGATACTGAGAGAATTCATGTCAGAAAACTGGAGTAATCTCTCCTAGGATTCTAGGGAAATCCTTAATAGAATTCAGTTAGAATTCCTATTGGAAGAGTCTTTCTCTCTTTTTTTGGGATAAAGTTTGTCAGGATAATGGTGTGATAACTTTCAGCATTTTGAAGGAATTTCTCACAGATTTTTGAAGGAACCCTCAGTATTATGGAGTAGTCCCTTTAAAAATTCTGGAGTAATTTTTCTCGGCTGTATTATATGGGAATACCTATTAGAATTCTAGGGAATCTCTGGATTCTAAGGAAATTCATTTCAGGATTTTAGGGTATTCCCTACCAGGGTACCCTAACAAGGGTGAAATCCCTTTCAGAATTCTAAGAAATTTTTGGATGATCTGAGTTGATTCCTTTAAGGATTCTGTAGGATCCTCACTGAGGTTCCAAGTCAGAATTCTGGGGAAATCTTTCTCAGCATTCTCAGGAACTCCTCCTAGACTTCTAGGAGAATCATGTACGCAGCATTATCAGAATTGTGGCGAAATTCCTCTCGGAATTCTGGGGGATTATTTCTTAAGATTCTGGGGGAATCCCATACAGGATTCTAGAGGCATCTTTCTCAGGATTCTGCGTAAGATTCTCTTAAGATTTTAAGTATTCTGTGGGTACACTTCCCAAGATTCTCTGAAAATTCGGCTTTTTGGGGTAATCACCTGGGTCATCATGATTCTGGAGAAATCCTTGGGATTCTTGGGCACTTTGTCTCAGAGTTATTCTTTCAGGATCCTGGGAAAATTCTTCTTAGGGAAAATCCTTGACATGATTATGGGAAGATTCTCTTGAGATTCTGGTGTAATAATTTAAAGTATTCTTGAGGAATCACTATCAGAGTTCTAGGACAATCCCTTTCCCTTCCCAATCACTCGTAGAATTCTGGGAAATTCCTTTCGGTATTCTGTTATTCTCAGCATTCTAAAGGAATCCATCCAGGATTTTGAAGAAATTCTGGGAGAATACTCAAAGGATCCTGAAGGAATTCTTCTTAGGATTCTGGGGAAATCCTATCTCCCAGAATTCTGTGAGAGTATATCTCAGGTTTCTTTGGCAATCCCGCCCAATATTTTGAGGGAACCTTTCTCAGGGTTCTGGAGTAATCCTTCTTAGGGTTCTAAGCTACCCTTTTCAGGATTTTGGGTCATTTCTTTTAAGTTTCTTGATGAATTCATCTTAGAATTTCTAAAATCTTTTTTTTTTGTGAGAATCTCTGCAGGATATCTAGAGGAATTCTTGGTAGACTCTGTGAAGCAATTTATGGAGAAATTTCCGAAGGAAATGATGGAGGAATCCCTTTAGCAACTTCTGGACGAATTACTGGTGGAATCCCTGGAGGAATTTCTGGAGGAATCCCTGGAAGAATAATTCCTGGAAGAATTCTTGAAGAAATCTCTAGAGACATTCTTGGAGAAATCCCTGGACGCATTTCTAGAGCAAATTCTGGAGGAATTCCTGGTGGAATCCGTGAAGAAATTTATGTAGGAATCTCTGGAGCAAATCCTAGAGGAATACCTAGAGGAACTTCTGGAAAAATTCAGGGTGGAATCTTTGGAGGAATTCCTGGAGAAAACCCTGGAAAAATCCCTGAAGGAATTTCTGGAGGAATTTTTCGATAAATGCTTAGAGGTATTCTTGGAGGAATCCCTGGAGGAATTTCTTCAGATATTTCTAGATGAGTTCTAGGAGGAATCTCTGGAGGAGTTCCTGGTTAAATTCCTGGAGGAATTCTTGGATGAATTTCTGGCGAAATTTCTGAAGAAATCGCTTGAGAAATTCTAGGAGGAATTCTTAGAGTGGATCCATGGTGGAATTTCTGGAAGAATTATTGGAGAAATTGCTGAAGGATATCCTGGAATAACCCCAGAAGCAATTCATGGAGGAAATCCTAGAGGAATGCCTGGAGGAACTTCTGGACAAATTTCTGGCGCATTCCTAGGATGAGTTCCTGAAGAAATCCCCAAAAGAATTCTTGGAAGAATCCATAGAGGAATTTCTGAAGAAATACCTGAAAAAATGCCTGAAGGAATCCCTGGAGAAATTCCTGCATGAATTCGTGGAGGAATCCCAGGATGAATTCTTGGAGAAAATCCTGGAGGAACCGCTGGAGGATTTTTGAGAGAAATGCCTGGATAAATTTCAGAAGAAATTCCTGGACAAAGTCCTGGAGGAATTCCTAGAGTAATTTCTGGAGGAATTCCTGGAGCAAGCCCTGGAGGAATCCTTGGAGAAATTCGCGGAAAATTCCCTAAAGGAATTCCTGGATGAATGTCTGAAAGAATTCATGGAGGAATCTCTGGAGGAATCCCTGAAAGAAATCATGGAGAATTTCCTGGAGGAATCCCTAAAACAATTACTGGAGGAATTTCTGGAGGAGTTTCTAGGGGTATCCCTGAGGGAATTCCTGTTTCGAGGAAAGAATGCATAGAGAAATTCCTGGAGGAATGCCGGTAGGAATTTTATTTCGAGAGAAGAAAATCCTTGATAAACTCCTGGAGGAATCGCTAGAAAAATTCCTGTAGGAAATCCTGGAGAAATTCGTGGAAGAATTTCTGAAGGAATCCCTGAAGGATTTCTGAAAAAAAATGCTGGAGGAATTGTCGAAGAAATTTCTGAAGTAATTATTGAAGCAATTCTTGAGTCAATTACCAGATTAATTCCTGAAGAAAATGCTGAGGTAATTCCTGGAAGAATTTCTGGGGGAGTTCCTCCAGGAGAAATTCCTGGATGAAATCCTGGAAATGCCTAGAGAAATGCCTGGAGGAATGTCTAGAGGAATTCCTGGAAGAATCCCTTGTGGAATTCCTGGAGAAGTCCCTAGAGAAATCTCTTGAGGAATTCCTGGAGGAATCTCTGAACGAATTCCAGGGGGAATCCCTGGAGGTATTCTTAAAGGAATCCCTACAGGAACTCCCAGAGAAACCCTGGACGAACTCCTGAAAAGAATCCTTGGATGAATTTCTGGAGGAATTACTGGAAGAATCTCAGGAAGAATTCCGGAAAAATCCCAGTAGGAATTCCTGAGGGAATCTCAGGTGGAGTTTTTGAAGAAATTCTAGAAAGTACTGGAGAGATCGCAGAAAGGATTCTTGGAGAAATACTTAGGGAATCCTATGAAAAGTGCATTGGGGAATCCCTGTAGCAGCTCTTAAAGAAACCCCAGGATTAGCCCCAGGAGGAATCCCGGAAGCAATGCCAAGAGGAATTCCTAAGAGAATCCTTAAACAATTCCTGGAGGAAGCCCTGGAGTAATTCCGTGAGGAATCTCGGGAGTGATCCCATCAGGGATTCTTTAGGAAATCCTTAAAGAGCTGAGCTTTCTTAAATCCTTAGAGAGCTTAAGATCTATCTTTCCAGGAGAATTCCTGGGAGAATTTCTGTAGAAATCCCTGGAAAAAATCTGATAGAATTCATGTCTGTAGTAATTTCTGGATGAATTGTTAGGGAAATCCTTTGATGATTTTTTTAAAGGATTTTTTGTACAAAATGTTTAAGGAATTCCTAGATTCATTTTGAATAATATCTGGCAAAATTTTCTGAAAGAATTTCTGGAAAAAAATCCTTCTGAATCATTTCGAATAATTCCAGATGGAATTATTGGAGCAAACTCTGACAGAACTTTTAAAAGAATTTACAGAGAAATCCAGAAATCCATGAAAAATCGTTTTGAGAGAATACCTGCAGAAATACCTGAAAGGATCCTCGAAATAAAGCATTGAAACAACCACTGAAGGAAGCTCATCCCAGGAAAATTACTAGAGTAATGTCTGGTGAAATCTCTAAAGGAATTATTGAAGGAATCCATATTGAAATCTTTGAAGAATTTGTCGGTACATCCTTGCAGAAATATTTCTGAATATTTCTAAAGGAATCGTGGGAGAAATTCGCGACTCATTTCGTGGAAATGAGTCATGAAACAATCACTATCGGAACCCCGCAAGACGTCCATGGAGGAATTCACGAAGGAGAAATTCCTGGAGAAGTTCCCGCAGAATTTCTAAAGGTGATCCTGGGCCTGGAGGAACTCATAAAGAAATCCCAAGTTTTTTTTTTCGCTCTTGGCATAACGTTTGTTTGAATTGTATACTAGTGAAAATTCGTGCATTTTGATTTACTACACTCGGATTCATGCGGATGACGGATTGTTGGTGGGATATGGTTGGCAGAGGGTTCACACATTGGTGCGATGATGTCAGGTGTTACGAGAAAGATTAGTGTATTCATTACTCTAGAGATAATACGGCACAGTTCGCTTCATTGCATAACTCGTAGGCGTTGTCTGATAGATTAACACTGTGCTGTGAAAGTAGGAAGTAAGGGAAATGGATTTTTCAACCCGCTTCTGTTCTAGCGATGGCTATGAACAAGTGATTACACATTACTGCGACGGTCTCCAAAAAAAAAAAAAAAACCCGATTTAATCCACCTATGGTGAACAGAACCCTTCTTACACTTATTAAAAATATTGTTGAATTATGCGTATTAAGCAAATTTATTTTGTGTGATTGACCAAAAGTTCTAGAAAATATTGTGGATTTGACATCTAGTGAATTGGTTCCCAAAATAGCATCAGACCATGGACTTACCAGAAATGCCAGACACCTCCTAGAATCTTATATGGAATGTTAAAAAAATAGCTTTCATATTCTGGAATATTGTATCTTTTGTTAACTGCCAAATAATCTTGAACTGATTAACAAATGGATAAGAAAATCAGCGAGATGCACTTTGTCTAATATCTCTTAATCAGTCGAATGAATTAGGGGCTGTCCATAAACCACGTGGTCATGAGGGGGGGGGGGAGGGGGGGGGGGTTCAGCCAATGACCATTTTGTATGGACAAATAAAAATTTTTGTATGGACCAATGACCACGCGGGGGGGGGGGAGGGGGGTTTAAAAAGTCCCAAAAAAATGACCACGTGGTTTATGGACAGCCCCTTAGCTCCGAAGTACTTGGTATTCATGGTTATGGTGTAAAAAGGACAAAAATGACATATCTACTAAGTTAATCAGTTTTGGCATTAACTAGTTATTTTGGCTGTCCGGTTATTGCATTTTTCCCACAATATATAAATTCAAAGCTTTCATTTAACATATTGTTAGTTTTCATAAAATTCCTGTGTATTTGTAATTTGTTAATTATAATTTTGTTGAAAACAATAACCTGCTAGAATACACTTTGTATGAGATCAGCATTATTTATTGAAAAATAATTTCCCATAGACTGGTGAAAAACTAATGCAAGATAACAAGTGAATATAATAATAAAAAAGAATTTATTGAAATACTCTTCGTAAGATATCTCAGTAATGAAATGTCGAATCGAAATAAAATTTCAGGGCCTTATACAAGGATATTGTAGCTTTTATTTGGTGCTTAGAGAACCCAAATCGGTTGACAGATGGCTGAGATATTTATTATGGTACCCTTGGTCTAAAATCTTTCAAAAAGTTAACCTGTATTACTCCCAAGTACTCTTTGAAAGATATCTCGGTAATCAAAAGTCCAATCCTAATGAAATTGTATAGGGTTCTACTAGAATGTTGTAGCTTTCATTTGGTGCCAGGGTAACCGAAATCGGTTGACAGATGGCTAAGATATTTATTATTATACAATTGGTCAAAAATCTCAAAAAGTTTAGTGGTATAAATCCTAAGTACTCTTCGAAAGATATCTCTGTAACCAAATGTCCAATCGAAATAAAATTTCTGGGTGATCTACTAGGATGCTGTAGCTTTCATTTGGTGCCAAGAGAACTTAAATCGATTGACAAACGGCCGGAATATTCATTATGATACACTTGGTTAAAAATCTTAAAAAGTTTAGAAGTATGACTCATAAGTACTCTTCGAGAGATATCTCGGTAACCAAACGTCCAATCGAAAAAAAATTCAATAGCGTTCTACTAGGATGTAGTAGCTTTCATTTGCTTCCAAGAGAACTCAAATCGGTTGACAGACGGCTGAGAAACGTGCGTGACTTTTTTTTGTAACGCACATACACACACACACACATACACACATACACACACACACACACATACAGACATTTGCTCAGTTCGTCGAGCTGAGTTCATTGGTATATGAGACTCGGCCCTCCGGGCCTCGGATCGAAAGTCGGTTTTTCGAGCGATATTTATACCCTTCTTATGGGTGTAAGAAGGGTAAAAACAAACATCAAGTTACAGATTATTTCAGAAACTATTCCATGTGTTCCTCCAGAAGTGTCACAAAGAATTCTTTTATGAAATCTGGCATGAAATGCTTTACCAATTCTTCATGATTTTTCACAAATCATTTCAGAGATTGTTTGAGAAATTTTCCCTGGGATTATTTCAGAAATTCCTCTAAATATTTATTCATAAATTTCTCCACAAACTCCTCGAAGATTTTTTTCAAAGGATCTTGCATGATTTACTTCTGAAATTCCTCCATTTTTTTTCAAAAAAAATTCACGAAATTCCTCTAGGGAAACTTTCAGCGATGCCTTAAGAAACTATTCCAGATTTTTTTCTGAAAATGTTTCAAAAATTCCTACAAAAAATTGTGCTGGGGTTATTTTGGAAATCCTTCCAAGTATTTCCCCAGAAACTCCCACACCAACTTCCATTTTCTCCAGCAATTCCACTAGGGATTCCACCAGAAGTTTTACAATGAGTAGTGTATGAGTTTCTTCAGAAATTCCTCCATGGATTTCTTCAGAAAATCCTTCAGAGTTATTCTATATTTTCGAGTCTTCTCTAGATTTTTTTTTTCCGAAAACTCTTTCAGAAATTCCTTCAAGCATTTTCTCAAACGATCTTCCAAGGACTTATTCCAAAACTTTCGCCAGGGTTTGCTTTAGAAATTGCTCCAGGGATTTTTTTCAATCTGAAATTTCCTCCAGAAAATCCTCCAGCGACCATTTTTTTTAAAAAAAAAAGATTGTGAGATCCATTCGGGAATTTTCTGTAAGGGTTCCTATAGAAACTGCTCTAAGGGTTCCCTCACAAAGTTTTCGAGGGATTATTTCAGAAAATCTTCCATGAATTTAACATATTAAAAATGCCACTAATAATTTCTACAGAAATATCTCTAGATTTTCCTCCAGAGATTTCTCTACAAATTTCTCCAACGCTCACTTTGATAAAACTTCCACAAATTTTTCGATAATTCTTTCATGGACCCTTACCGAAATCCATCTTAAGATTCATTTAAAAAATCTTTCATTAGTTCTTTAAAAATCTCCCAAGGATTCCTAAAGAATTTCATTCAGGAACTCCTTTGGAAACTCCTCGTAGGTTTACTTTAAAAATCATCCAGGAAATTCTAAAGAAAATCAGTCAAACATTGTTTCAAAAAATCTTCTAGGGATTCCTTTAAGAAACTATTCCAGATTTTTTTCTGAAAATGTTTCAAAAATTCCTACAAAAAATTGTGCTGGGGTTATTTTGGAAATCCTTCCAAGTATTTCCCCAGAAACTCCCACACCAACTTCCATTTTCTCCAGCAATTCCACTAGGGATTCCACCAGAAGTTTTACAATGAGTAGTGTATGAGTTTCTTCAGAAATTCCTCCATGGATTTCTTCAGAAAATCCTTCAGAGTTATTCTATATTTTCGAGTCTTCTCTAGATTTTTTTTTCCGAAAACTCTTTCAGAAATTCCTTCAAGCATTTTCTCAAACGATCTTCCAAGGACTTATTCCAAAACTTTCGCCAGGGTTTGCTTTAGAAATTGCTCCAGGGATTTTTTTCAATCTGAAATTTCCTCCAGAAAATCCTCCAGCGACCATTTTAAAAAAAAAAAAAAGATTGTGAGATCCATTCGGGAATTTTCTGTAAGGGTTCCTATAGAAACTGCTCTAAGGGTTCCCTCACAAAGTTTTCGAGGGATTATTTCAGAAAATCTTCCATGAATTTAACATATTAAAAATGCCACTAATAATTTCTACAGAAATATCTCTAGATTTTCCTCCAGAGATTTCTCTACAAATTTCTCCAACGCTCACTTTGATAAAACTTCTACAAATTTTTCGATAATTCTTTCATGGACCCTTACCGAAATCCATCTTAAGATTCATTTAAAAAATCTTTCATTAGTTCTTTAAAAATCTCCCAAGGATTCCTAAAGAATTTCATTCAGGAACTTCTTTGGAAACTCCTCGTAGGTTTACTTTAAAAATCATCCAGGAAATTCTAAAGAAAATCAGTCAAACATTGTTTCAAAAAATCTTCTAGGGATTCCTTTAGGCTTTTGACTGTCCTTCAGAAATATCTCTAAGTCATCTTTAAGAAAGTTTCCAAAAATGTTGCATGGATTCCTTTCAAAACAACTTCAAGAATTCCTTTCAAAAAATCTTGCATAGATTGTTCCAGAAATTCATCTCCGAATTTCTTCAGATTTTTTTTCATAGAGATTCCTCAAGAAATTTTTCAAAGACTGACTTGGTGGTCTAGTGCCTGCCGCTTCTGATTCATATGCAGAAGGTCCTGTGTTCAATCCCTGGCCCGTCCCTTTCCTTCTACTTTGTATCTTTCTATCCACAATATTTATAATCTCATCTCTATATTTACAACTCATGTATATGTTCATAGCCATCGCTAGAACCAGAACCGGTTCAAAAGCCGTTTCCCTTCCTTCCAACTTTCACAGCACAGTGTCAATCTATCTGATAAACGCCTACAAGTTTTGCAATCAAGCGAAGGGCATTTTTTTTATTATCGTACAAATTGGGCCGAAAGGTCTCAGATTTTCATGAAACTTTTTCCACAGGCAGGGCTTATGGATATATGAACAAAAAAAAAATGAGAAAAATTCAGGGTCGCCTATTTTTCCGGAAAACTCAGATGGAAAATTTTTGTTTTCCCCTGACACTACTTTGAAAAATCATAACTCAAGAACAAAGCATCGTAGAAACAAAGTTTTCTCAGGAATCAAAAAAAATATGAACTGGAAAAAGTTTTCCACAAAATTTTCCACAGCTGAGAAAATTCGTAAAGAAAAGCCGGAAAATTTTTGAGGAGGTTATTTTATAAGCTTTAATCGCTGAAATTTTTGGAATGCACTTTTTTTTGTTTTATGGCCAATTTTGTTGAAAAATGTCCAAATGTGCCATAAAAGCATTTTTTCTGTAAAAAATCATAACTCAAGAACGAACCATCGTTAACACAAAGTTTTTTTTTAATGAAAACGAAAGCAAATTTTCTCAGGAATTCAAAAAAAAATATGAAGTGGAAAAAGTTTTCCACTAAATTTTCCACCGTTGAGAAAATTCATAAAGAAAAGCCGGAAAAACTATGCCCGAACTCGTGGAAAATTTTCAAAGAAATATTTTTGAGAAGGTTATTTTATAAGCTTTGATCGTTGAAATTTTTGGAATGTACTTTTTTTCATTATTGAGTTATGGCCAATTTCGTTAAAAAATGTCCAAATGTGCCATAAAAGCCTTTTCTTTGGAAAATCATAACTCAAGAACGAAGCATTGTAGAAGCAAAGTTTTTTGATGAAAATGAAAACAAATTTTCCTGAGAAAATTTGCTTTAATTTGCTAAAAAAAACTTCGTTTATATGATGCTTCGTGCTAAGCAGTGCCAGGGAAAAAAAATTCCACCCGAGTTTTCCGGGAAAATAGGCGACCCTGAATTTTTCTCAATTTTTTTTGTTCATATATCCATGAGCCCTGCCTGTGGGAAAAAAACTTCATGAAAATCTGAGACCCTTCGGCCCAAACCCGAAACCCCAAACGGTAATAAAAATAAATCCCCCGAACTGTGCCGCTTTAGCTTCATAGTATTAATCGCACTAATCTATTACCTTACGCCTGGCATTCACGCACCAATGTGTGAACCCTTCGCCAACCATATCCCACCAACACTCCGACATCGAATACGAATGGTGCAAAATGCATCAAAGATAAATGATAACATAGAAGAGAGAATTCAATTATACCGATAGGGCACGTTAACCAGTCCATAAGATATTGCGGTAAAATAGAAAAAATCCAACGGGGTTACGGTGGTTCCGACCGCCGCAGTCCTACCGCAAATGTCAAAATGCTCGATGCACGCTAAGAAGCATTCACTTAGGTGGTTGCTATAAAATTAAAAAATAATGTTTTTTTTTTAGTTTTCGGTTTATGTTATCGCAATTACTGCTGCAATATGTAAATTGTTTTTAAACTATATTAAGTGTAGTTTCAGCACTTTTGAATGGAGTTAAACACCATTAAACAAAAAAAAAATCAATTTTCGCCAATTTATTTTAGTTGCAAGGTTGTGTGCATACTTTTTAAAGTGTGCAGTGGTTTGGCGTTTGCGGAATAGGTCTTCTTTGTCTTCTTTACTCCGCCAGGTTGGATGATTTCGCTGGACAAGCAATAAAAGAAAGTAGAGTAGAAAAATTGCGCCATTGCCAGTACATATCGTGCGAAAAAAAAAAACAAAAGAAAAACAAAGTGTTGGATTTTTTAGTATGCCAATTCAGTGCTAATTTTACCACTATATAACAAATTCAAACCTCACAGCATGTACCAAAAACAGTTACAGTTAGACTAAACATATGAAAAATAACGACACAAATATTATAAGTTCGAACAATTAGACATTAACATACAGAATTAGTACAAACAATACATTAGAGAACCTCCTGAGGAAGAGACAAACCTCGTTTCGAAACGTCGGGCAAATAAAGAACGTCGTTTGATCATTTCTTGACTACATAGCGAAAAATGGTTAGTAATTGAAAATGATTTTACCATCATAACACAATTTCTTACAAACTTGATATAATTTTCTAGGCTTGCATCGAGATTTATTTTTTTTCAATCTATCGTATAAATTCCTGGATGAGTTCTCGGCAGAATTTCTGGAGGAATACCAGCATAAATTTCAGAAAGTATTCCCTGGCAAAAGCCTATAGCAATTGCTTGCTAAAGCACTTAAAATGCAATGAGTTTATAAATTTAAAATACCCAGAAAATGCTCATCGCGAACAGACAATTAGCGACTAAAGTGCGCCACTTGCCCTTCAACAAACACGATGAAGGCTCGGTTTAGTATGCCTGCCGATCTAACGTCTAAAACCCATATAATTTGAGTTCGTGTGCCAAAACACACGGGAAGTACAAGTACCAGCAACACGGAACGTGGACCACATGGAAGTGAATGGTACGCGCATAGGCAAATGATGATATAGACCACCAGCGTGAAAACTTAAGACCATAGGAGGTGTAACCCGCAAGCCATGAAACAACAGTCAGGCAGGCGGCATCATGCAAGCCGCCGGCCGCCGATTCATCGGCGATTCAAACTTGGTTATAGGCAGGCGGGCGGCGGCGGCGGATAATCCACATGGAACTGCAAAGCCAACACCACGCAATAATTGAATGATTCACACGTGTCGATTGAATTTAGAGTTCTTCCTAGCGGGCAGTTGCTTCGGCAGCGGTTTTCAACGGGCTTTTCATCGTTCTGCCTAGGTGGGGTAAACTACAACTAAGCAAAAACTACCATATCAGGATGGCATGTCATGCAAAATTCATTATATTCATGTCGTCGACTTCCAGTAATGTAAATCTACAAGATATTTCAGTAACAAATTTTGAAAACGACGTATAATCAATGCTAAACCATTGATTATACGTCGTTTTCAAAATTTGTTACTGATTTCATGTATATGTTAATCCTAAAATATCCAAATTTAGGGGTTTTGTTCTAATTAGTATCGAAAATCGATTTAAACATGTTTAGGACAGCGACTTTCTTGGTTTTTGGTTTTCTAATGTTAATTTTTTGAACATCCCTACACTTTTAGATTTTTCCTTGAAGCCTATTTGGGCTACCGATTTTTGAGACGAAAGCATTTTGACATTTTGAAATATTTTGATTTTTTATTTTTATTTTTGAATTTGTAAAATGTTTTGATTTCATATAAAAGAAACAATGACAGTTGAATGATGATCAAAACATCATTCATGAAAATTTGTAAAGCTCGATGGAATTTTAGCTCTAACTGCTCTCTTTTTTATTGTTATTTTTAATTATTTTTTATTTTTTATTTTTTTCTATTTTTTTTTAATCTTCTTTTTGTATTTCTTCCCAGTATGTATGCCTGCTATTCTTGGAGAATCCAAGATAAATATAGAAATCCAAGAGGATTCAGGATCCAATTACAAGAGGATGGGCGGCCATCAACAGTTTGACAACCACTGACTTCCTGCACTGCAGAAACCTACCTTTCCAACAACAGATGGGCAGAAGGCGGAAGTTTTTTTTTTCTTCTACTTCTTCTGCTTTTTTCAATTACGAAATTCGGTGCGATTTGAACTTGGGGAAGCAAATTGTAGGCAAATTGCATAATGGAATTAGACTCAGCTCAGAGACGTTCGATCATCAGTCTGCTATGTCTGCTGTCCGCACGGAGCGATGAAATTCGTAAGATAGTACTTTGATCGGCGGGATAGATAAAGGTTAGCTTTTTGCTTGCAGCTTACCTCAAAACTTTATGCGGTTTTCGATGTTATGACGAGCAGTTTTTTTTTTATGTCAATTCAACAATACTCGAACAAATTGTTTCAACGCCATCGCTTAACGCCTGTTAAATATGCGCGCGTAATGTGTAAGTACAAGCTTTGGAACAATGGTAACACGCTGCTGTAGTTGCAGAAGTGTTGTGCGTTCGCGGCGCGGTTAAGTAATTTTGTATGCGACAAGCGAACTGTGGTGCATGCAGTGCGCTCTCCGCCAGCAATTGTAGGTTTGATGTAATTTTTGCAAATCACTCAAGGAAACTAGTTTTTGGTTTCCCTACTTCCTTCATATTCGTATATAGGTTAGTTATCAAGGTTTCAAGATACTAAGAGGCTCACGTGGGATCAGAACAAGATAAGCTGATTGGTTTTGTTTGGTTTTTATTAGGGTTTTATTACAGCATTAGCAAAAACTTCACAGTTTTGTGACTGTTTTTATGAAAATAATTGATGAAGGCTTTATAGTATACTTGAAGCTAATCTTGATCCTCCTTACAATTTACTAGTATACTTGACCCTCCTTAAACCAAGAGTGTGGACGCCGACACGAAATCGAGGTGGACACTTAACTGGCAGACTGAATTCACTGTATGGACACTTTTTTTCATTTTTGCCGGAAGTAGTGTTATTGGAAAGGCATGTGCCACAATAATAGGTATATGTATCGTCATTTCCATAGTATTTTTTCACATAAACAAACTCTCTTTCTGCATAGCTTACTTCTAATGGATTACCCGCTCGTTCAGAGTTGTCAGCAGAGGCAAAATCATTTTATTTTGTATGGCGAAAAGCATGTAAATTCAAATTTCTCGTAATGAGAAGCTTTTCCCAAAAAATACTTGATATCTACCAAAATTTACTTAGCTAACAAAATTAAATAAGTTATAGTTTCAACCACAGAGAACTGCGTACAGGGGAAGGAGAAAAAAATACAAAAAAAAAAACATTATTCATATGGTGTTTGGACCCACGACTTCCCACTTCACTAGTCAGCACGCGTTAATCAACTACGCCACCGAACATGGAACGGTTTTGCGGATAGATATTCAACTTGAAATCACTGCCTCAGAGTTATTTTTAGTGTTTGGCTGTTGCATATCGATGAAAAAACGACGGTTTAAAACATTTGAGACTGAGGAGCTTTAATTTAAAATAACTATTCCAAATAATAGAAAATAAAATACAAAAAGCATCGTCTGGAATAATTTATACTAAACGTGGTAAAACATACAATATCACTAACCGTTGATAATTTGATTCACTAACACATCGAACTACCTGATTTGTTTTTCTAGATTTGATCGTTCATTACCTGAAACGAAAAGAAAGAAAAGATTTTAATTTATTATTGTTGTTATTGTTATTTACATCAATTTATTTAGTATATTGGTTAAAATCTTAAGTGTAGATTAGCTGGCGGTCAAATTAGTCACAACAAATAATATTAACTGTTTATTTTGATCATAATTGGATTGACAGTTTCGTAGTTGCTTTTTCAGTATCTTTTTAACTTCGTCGTGCACAAGGGTCATTATGACCCAAAACCCAACTTCAAGCCTTAATATCTCTTTTGTTTTTTAGCTAATCGTAAACGAAACAGTTAACAATTTTATTTTTTCTTAAGGTGAAACGAAAATGACATTGGGGTCCTATTATCAGGGATGGAAATGTTCGCATTGTGAAGCAACTCGCGAGTGACAAACCAAGAAACGGTTAACTCACGGTTTTGAGAGTAAACAGTGTGTGAGTTTATTATCATGAGTACGAAGCAAAACTAAAACACTCATGAGTTTTTAGTCGCTAAGAACTAGTGGTGGTGTGAGAGGTGCATTTTATTGTGATTTCAATAGCAACTTGCTTTGCGTTGGTGTCTGCTCAGCTGCAATATCTTCACTATTTTCCATCCCTGATTATGACCCAGAAATTCAAACTCTTATAGAATGATGAAGTTTTTTTTTATAAAAATTCAAACGATCAATGTTTTATTTGAAAAATAGTTTTGTCAAGAATATGTTGATATGATAAAACAATGGTTCCGGGAATATTAGCTGCCGGAAATCTACTACAAAGAGCACCATTTCGTACATGTGGAGAGTAATATATTTTGCCAGTTGTTGTGGAATATCTCGCACGTTCTGGGTCATTTAGAAGCATACTGTCTTCGGCAAAGTTGCTCATAAGACTAAGAGCTTTTTCATAGAAAGCAACTTAGTTTAGCATTCATTCACTACGTGGCGCTAGTGTTGTTAGGAGCTTCGAATTTAGTCTAGTATCTCACGTTCTGTTCCACTTAAAAGGATACTGTCTTCGGCAAAGTTGTTCAGAAGACTAAGAGCTTTCACATAGAAAACAACTTAGTTCAATAATCACTCACTACGTGGCGTTAGTGTTTTTAGGATTTTCCTGTTTAATCGAATATCTCACGTTCTGGGTCACTTAGATGGATACTGTCTTCTGAAAAATTGCTCAGAAGATTAAAAGCTTACACATAGAAAGCAATTTAGTTTGTTGTGCCATTCATTACGTGGCGCTAGTGCCGTAATGAGCTAATTTTTGGTCTTAGCGTTGTAAATCTCGCGTTCTGCATCGTTTTGAAGGGTACTGGCTTCAGACAAAATTGCTCAGAAAAATGAAAGATTTTACCTAGAAAATAATTTAATTCAGGAATCAGAACGTGGTGCAAATTAAAGTTTGCTTGTAGAAAGCAATTTAGTTCTAAATTCATTCACAACGTGGCCCTAGTGCTGTAATGAGCTGCCAGGGCGTCGTATATATTGACAAACTTGCAAAGAAGCACAAAAGCTTTCATCCAGAAAATAATTTAGTTCGGGATTCACTCGCTAAGTGATGCTAGTGCTGCATGAGCTTCCAGTTTTGTATAAGCGTCGCCGTATATCTCGCGTTCAGTACCACTTTAAAGGATCTCTTCGGCTCAGAAGACAAAGAGCCTTCATCTAGAAAACAATTCAGCTCGAAATTCATCCACCACGTCGCACTAGTGATCTTTATTAATTTATTTAGTACCGTAATCCGGGGTATAATTGATCACTTTAAAACAACTTTTGCGGATAACATCAGTGACAATTTAAATATTGCCAAAAGAATTTCTGTAAAACCAGTACCCAGTAGATCTCCATGAAACCATGTGACAGAATTTTGTTCAACAAGTTTAAACTTTGAGTTAAATAACTGCAAAAATCAAAAAAATTGGAAATGCGACTTTGGGGCGAAATTGATCAGTATACAATTAAGCATCGGTTGGAAAGGAAAATATCCTTCTCCACTTAACCCGTTTCGGTCCTAGTTGGGAATTTAATTTCAAAACATCACTGTGACTTCATTTTCCAACCGATTTTTACGAAATTTTGTACGAAGATCGTGCTACATCTCTAGTTGTATGGAAAAATATTAAAATGGTATTTTGGTCCTTGGGGTCTGAGGCTAGGGGCGGGACAGCTCTAATACTTATTAGCGGTATTAAGAGGTATTAGCCAGTATTAGGGAATATTAATCCCAGAGGAAATCCTTTTTGAACGAAGTAAGCCATGCTTATTGAACTGTATTTGAAGTGTTAAAATGCTTTCAATGAAAGTTTCGCTTTCAGGTGGTACTATATCGGCAAAATAAAGCTCATTTTTGTTCTTCTCACTCCTAGAGCAATGATTTCGAACGTATCGCTGGCGAACCCGATTAAGGAATTGTGGTACCTCGACTTAACACCTACGTCCCGAAAATTTCTATCTACGATCATGGAATGCTCACAGATCATAACTGATAGAGAACCGAGAGTGCACCTGCAGATCGAGATGGCAAATAATCAATTAGCTATTAAGCCCAATAATCTCAAACTAGCAGTGGCACTCAAACCGAAGAGACATTGGAGTAGGTACATAATGCCATCATTTGAAATATCCACAGTTCTGTTAATGCCAATTCTATCCCATTCTTTGAAATAAAAGTATAAATTTTAAAACGTAGTCAAGTATTCAATACAGTTTTGCTTTTTCGTATTTATTGGATTTGGAAACAACATTTTTCTACGATGCCGACTTGTAATGAAAGTACATCTAATTACATATGATGAAGCCACCTTCTTGATTTTTACTCCAGCGACACAAGTTTCCGAAATCCATTTCCCTGGGTTCAGATTGCTCACGTAATTTTCAGAGCTGAAATCATAATCAAAAGAAATTATTAAAATTGGTTGAATAAATTGATGAAAAACTACAGACCAAGTGTATTTTCACCTCTTGTTTTCGTGACAGTTTGTTGTTTTATGAAAAGTCATGACATACTACACAAAAAAATGTTTCGGTGAAGCATGAAGATTAGGAAACTAATATTTATTAGGTGGTATTAGCATCGGTATAAGCATGTGTCCCGCCCCTAGGTCTGAGGTATTGAAGGGGTTATATGGGTCAAATCAGGTCAAAAATGGACCAACTTCCTTTTAACCACTGATTACTTGTAAAAAACTCATGCAATATGATTGCAAACATGTTCAATTATCTTTTTATTATTACAGATGCATGGTTTGAGTAAATTGGGATTGTCTGGTTTTGGTTCCGGATGTTCCGGGTCGCGTTTGGGGTGCGTTCGGAGGACACTTCTCAAACGTTCCCTACACATGACATTTTTTCTCGCATAATTCTAAAAACAGGCTTGTCATGATTCATTCTTCATAATTTTGTATACTAAGTATATTGAAGGAACATTTAAAGGTTTTTTTTGACATATTGGCCGCCATCCCGGATGTTCCGGGAACCTGGGACCATCCGGGGAAGTGGCCGTTTTCCAAACAGTTCATTCATTTCATTTATTTAGTATTACATCAAATTCAAGATAAAACTGAATCAACAATATTTCTCCATAATACACGGTTCGTGGCTGCCGCTCTCCATCCTCGGTCGCGCCCCATGCTCGCCAAGTCACGCTCCACCTGGTCCGCCCATCGTGCTCTCTGCGCTCCACGCCTTCTTGTGCCAACCGGATCTGTTGCAAACACCAGCTTTGCAGGGTTGTTGTCCGGCATTCTTGCAACATGCCCTGCCCACCGTATCCTTCCGGCTTTGGCCACCTTCTGGATGCTGGGTTCACCGTAAAGTGCAGCGAGCTCGTGGTTCATTCTTCTCCGCCACACACCGTTCTCCTGCACACCGCCGAAGATCGTCCTTAGCACGCGTCGCTCGAAAACTCCGAGTGCTTGCAGGTCCTCCTCGAGCATGGTCCATGTCTCGTGCCCGTAGAGGATTACCGGTCTTATTAGCGTTTTGTACATGGTGCATTTGGTGCGTGGGTGAATCTTTTTCGACCGCAGTTTCTTCTGGAGCCCGTAGTAGGCCCGACTTCCGCTGATGATGCGCCTCCGAATTTCACGGCTCACGTTGTTGTCAGCCGTCAGTAAGGATCCGAGGTAGACGAATTCCTCCACCACCTCGAAAGTATCCCCGTCTATCGTAACATTACTACCCAGACGGATCCGGTCGTTTTCGGTTCCGCCTACCAGCATGTACTTTGTTTTTGAGGCATTCACCACCAGTCCGACCTTTGCTGCTTCGCGTTTCAGGCGGGTGTACAGCTCTGCCACCGTTCCAAATGTTCTGGCAATAATGTCCATGTCGTCCGCAAAGCACACAAATTGTCCGGATTTTGTGAAAATCGTTCCCCGGCTGTTGAGCCCGGCTCGTCGCATCACACCTTCCAGAGCGATGTTGAAGAGTAGGCATGAGAGTCCATCACCTTGTCGCAGTCCCCGGCGAGCTTCGAATGAACTAGATAGTTCACCCGAAACCCTTACGCAGTTTTGCACACCGTCCATCGTTGCTTTAATCAGTCTAGTCAGCTTCCCAGGAAAGCCGTTTTCGTCCATGATTCTCCATAGCTCTGCGCGGTCGATACTGTCGTATGCCGCTTTGAAGTCGATGAACAGGTGATGCGTTGGGACCTGGTACTCACGGCATTTCTGGAGGATTTGCCGTACGGTAAAGATCTGGTCCGTTGTCGACCGGCCGTCGATGAAGCCGGCTTGGTAACTTCCCACGAACTCATTTGTTTTTGGTGACAGACGACGGAAGATGATCTGGGATAGCACTTTGTAGGCAGCATTCAAAATAGTGATCGCCCTGAAGTTCTCACATTCCAAATGGTCGCCTTTCTTGTGAATGGGGCAGATTACCCCTTCCTTCCACTCCTCCGGTAGCTGTTCGGTTTCCCAGATCCTGACTATCAGCCGATGCAGACAGGTGGCCAACTTTTCTGGGCCCATCTTGATGAGTTCAGCTGCGATACCATCCTTACCAGCTGCTTTGTTGGTTTTGAGCTGGTGAATGGCATCCTTAACTTCCCTCAGCGTGGGAGTTGGTTCATTTCCGTCCTCCGCTGCACTGGCGTCGTCGTTTCCTCCGTTGCCGTGGGCTCCCGTGCCTACGTTCTCCACGCCGTTCAGGTGCTGATCGAAGTGCTGCTTCCACCTTTCGATCACCTCACGTCCGTCCGTCAAGAGGCCTCCGTCTTTATCCCTGCATATTTCGGCTCGCGGCACGAAGCCGTTGCGGGATGCGTTGAGCTTCTGATAGAACTTCCGTGTTTCTTGGGAACGGCACAGCAGTTCCATTTCTTCACACTCCGCTTCTTCCAGGCGGCGCTTTTTCTCCCGAAAGAGGCGGGTCTGCTGTTTCCGCTTCTGTTTATAACGTTCCACGTTCTGACGAGTCCCTTGCTGCAGCATTACCGCCCTCGCTGCATTCTTCTCCTCCAAAACCGTTCTGCACTCTTCGTCGAACCATTCGTTCCGTCGATTCCGTTCCACGTACCCGATGGTGCTCTCGGCTGCGTCGTTGATGGCTGCTTTCACTGTACTCCAGCAGTCCTCTAGAGGGGCCTCTTCGAGCTCGCCCTCTTCTGGCAACGCGGCCTCGAGATTCTGCGCGTATGCTGAGGCGACATCCGTTTGCTTCAATCGCTCTAGGTTGTACCGTGGCGGTCGCCGGTACCGTACATTATTGTTGATGACGGAGAGTTTTGGGCGCAGTTTGACCATCACCAGATAGTGGTCGGAGTCGATGTTGGCGCCACGATAGGTCCTGACGTCGATAATGTCGGAGAAGTGCCGTCCGTCAATCAGAACATGGTCGATTTGAGATTCCGTCTGCTGTGGTGATCTCCAGGTGTAACGATAAGGGAGGCTGTGTTGGAAAAAGGTGCTACGTATGGCCATATTTTTGGAGGCGGCGAAATCAATGAGTCGTAGGCCGTTTTCGTTCGTCTGCTGGTGGGCGCTGAACTTACCAATCGTCGGTCTGAATTCCTCCTCCTGGCCTACCTGAGCGTTCAAATCACCTATGATGATCTTGACGTCGTGGCTTGGGCAGCGATCGTACTCGCGTTCGAGCTGCGCGTAAAATGCGTCCTTGTCATCATCAGTACTTCCGGAGTGTGGGCTGTGCACGTTTATTATGCTGAAGTTGAAGAATCGGCCCTTGATCCTCAACCTGCACATTCTTTCGTCGATCGGCCACCAACCGATCACGCGCCTCTGCATATCACCCATCACGATGAAAGCTGTTCCCAGCTCGCGTGTGTTGCCGCAACTCTGGTAGATGGTATGATTACCTCTAAACGTTCGCACCATGGATCCTGTCCAACACACCTCCTGCAGCGCTACGATGCCGAACCCGCGGTCCTTCAGTAGATCGGCGAGTATGCGGGTGCTCCCAATGAAGTTGAGAGATCGGCAGTTCCACGTACCGAGTTTCCAATCGCAAGTCCTTTTTGTTCGCTGTGGTCGTTTCCGTTGGTCTCGGTTCGTATTATTCTGTTGCTGATATTCCGTTACAATGGTTTTTTACGGCTGGCTCGTAGGGCCTGACACCAACCCCCTACTTTCCGGAGGACCATAGTGCACAGTTGAGCTTAGAGTCCTTCCCTGGCACTCGGACGTAGATCAGCCGCCCCTAACATGGGGATCAGACGCTGTTGTGAGCCGCTCCTCCTGGAGAACAGACGCTCAGGTTTGCCGAAGCAAACCCCCCCTTCCCTGTCAGCCTACGACCAAAGTTCCCACCGGGGTTGGTTACCCGATCTTCACTAAGGTTGCTCATAGTTTCCGGCCGGTACCGCGTGGAGGTAGGGATAGGAGTTGCTGGGCAGAGGCTAATGGATCACAATGGGATCTGAATTGCGCAGCATACCCAGCCTTTACCGTGCCTTTCCAAACAGTTATGAAACATGGCTTGCGACACCCGGGAACAGTTATGAAACATGGCTTGCGACATATCAATCTTCATGTTTTTGCCAAACAAGTATGTTAGAGTAGAATTCAGAGGATTTTAGACATATTGGCCACCATTCCGGATGTTCCGGGAACCTGGAACCCCCTGGGGAAGTGGCTATTTTCCAAACAATTATGAAACAAGGCATGCGACATACCAATCTTCATGATTTGGCAAAACAAGTATGTTAGAGGAGAATTTAGAGGTTTTAGGACATATTGGCCACAATTCCGTATGTTCCGAGAACCTGGAACCACCCGGGGAAGTGGCCATTTTCCAAATTGTTATGAAACATGGCTTGCGACATATCAATCTTCATGATTTTGCAAAACAAGTATGTTAGAGGAGAATTTAGAGGTTTTTGGACATATTGGTCACAATTCCGGATGTTCCGGGAACCTACAACCACCCGGGGAAGTGGCCATTTTCCAAACAGTTATGAAACATGGCTTGCGACATATCAATCTTCATGATTTTGAAAACGAAGTATGTTAGAGGAGAATTTAGAGGTTTTTGGACATATTAACTACCATTCCGGATGTTCCGGGAATCTGGAACCACCCAGGGAAGTGGCCATTTCCCCAAACAGTTATGCAACACGGCTTGCGACATATCAGTCTTCATGATTTTGCAAAACAAGTATATTAGAGTAAAATTCGAAAATTTTTGAACATATTGGCCACAATTTCGGATGTTCCGGGAACCTGGAACCACCTGGGGAAGTGGCTATTTTCCAAACAAATATGATACATGGCTTGCAACATATCAATCTTCATGATTTTGCCAAACAAGTATGTAAGAGTGGAGTTTAAAAATTTTTGGACATATTGGCAATCATATCTGGATGTTCCGGGAAAATGGCCACTTCCTTGGATGGCTGCAAGTTCCCAGATCATCATCATGTCCACAACCATCTGGATTCTCCTCTAACCCACCTAATTTACAAAATCATGAAGATTGATATGTCGCAAGCAATGTTGCATAATTTATTGGGAGATGGTCACTTCCCCGGGTGGTCCCCGGTTACCAGAATATTCAAGATGGTAGCCTATATGTCCAAAACCCGCTGAATTCTACTCTAACATACTTCGGCTATAATATAAACGACTCATAAGAAAGTGATCATTCTTCATAAATAATTCCAAAAGTCCCAGTGAAGAAACATGGGTGTAAGCAATAATAAATAACAAAATTTGCATAAACAAATAAAAAATGCATAAATAAATCAAAAGTTTCCATAAAAAATTGATTTTTGAGCAATAAAAAACGTCAAAAATGCAATGAATAATTCAATTGTTGCAATTAAAAAAGCCAATTTTCCCACCACAAAACTTCGAATTTTCCATATATAAATTCGATTTTTTCCATAATAAATTAGGAAATTCACAATGAAAAAATATCGAAAAAGCAATATTTTTGGCTCAAAATGCATTTACGTTTATTGCTCGTTTTTTGACATTTATTGATAATTTATTTTCTTGTTTATTGCACTTTTTGAATTATTTAAAATAATTCAAAAAGTGCAATAAACAAGAAAATAAATTATCAATAAATGTCAAAAAACGAGCAATAAACGTAAATGCATTTTGAGCCAAAAAATATGTAGACCATGTGCCGAAGCCGCATAGAGGATTGAGGAACTGAGGCGGCAGAAGGCCGCCGAAGTTTCCGATATCCGATGCACCGCAACTGCATCGATTCGGTTCTAGGCAAACTACAGATCCAAGAATTTGCCCGGTATAATGCAAACATAGATGTTATCCCTTTTTTAGGTCCGACGAGCGATAGCGAGTTCGGACAGCAAGCAATTGCTCGGTAAATTGCAATCAGTCGTTTCAGTCATATAAGTGCGATTCAGCATTTCACTGTCTCATACTTTCCTGCATTTATTACGGAAAAATCGGATTTATTTATGGAATATTCGAAGTTATTTGGTGGGAAAAATGGATTTTTTTTATTGCAACAGTTCATTTATTCATTGCATTTTGACGTTTTTTATTGCTCAAAAATCAATTATTTTTGGAAACTTTTGATTTATTTATGCATTTTTTTTATTTGTTTATGGAACTTTTGTTATTTATTACTGCTAACACCCCTGTTTCTTCACTAGGACTTTTCGAATTATTTATGGGAAATTTTGTATTTATTATGGAACGTTTAATTGTCTGTCAACATACTTCATTTGCAAAATCATGAAGATTGATATGTCGCAAGCCATGTTTCATAACAATTTGGAAAATGGCCACTTCCCCGGGTGGTTCCAGGTTCCCGGAACATCCAGGATGGCGGCCAATATGTTCAACAATCTCTGAAATCTACTCATGAAGATTGATATGTCGCAAGCCTTGTTTCATAAATGTTTGGGAAATAGCCACTTCCCCGGGTGGTTCCAGGTTCCCGGAACATCCGGGATCGTAGCCAATACATCCAAAAACCTCTAAATTCTACTCTAACATACTTGTTTTGCAAAATCATGAAGATTGATATGTCGCAAGCCATGTTTCATAATTGTTTGGAAATGGTCACTTCCCCAGGTGGTTCCAAGTTCTCGGAACATCCGTAATTGTGGCCAATATGTCCAAAAACCTATGAAGTCTCCTCTAACATACTTGTTTTGCAAAATCATGAAGATTGATATGTCGCAAGCCATGTTTCATAACAATTTGAAAAATGGCCACTTCCCCGAGTGGTTCCAGGTTCCCGGAAGATCCGGAGTTGTGGCCAATATGCCCTAAAACGTCTAAATTCTCCTCTAACACACTTGTTTTGCAAAATCATGAAGATTGATATGTCGCAAGCCATGTTTCATAACTGTTTGAAAATGGCCATTTCCCCGTTTGGTCCCAGGTTCCCGGAACATCCGGGATGGTATCAGGTATCAGAAGGCCGGCTCCAGAGGCACGTTATCCTCCATTTGGGACATTTGTGCCATCGCCAAAATAACAGCCTATTTCATCATCTACCTGAGGGAAAAGGAAGGAAAAAGGATTTGGATGGGGATAGGGACAGGTAGGGAAATAGGAAAAATACCCTGGAAGAGGGTACTAACGCACAAGCGTACCACAATGGGTTCAAACAGCGCCCTGAAAAGGGCACTGTAATAACGCATAAAGCGAAAGAGAGCCTATAGCTCTTTACCACAGCGGGTTAAGAACAACAGAATATCCTGAAGATTCAGGTTTCTGAAGTCAGTTTCACTTAATAAGTGTTTACCGAATACTCGGAAACGCAGTTGCGCGAAAACTGGACAGTTACATATCAAATGATACGAAGTTCCATAATCGGATTCACAGCTATCACAGGCAAATGAATCAGCTTGCTGAATATTCGCCATGTGATAGCTGAGTCGGCAGTGGCCAGTCAATGCTTTGACCAGCATGCTGCAATTCTGCTTAGACAGATTAGTTAGATACTTCGCCACCCGTAGAGATGGCTCAGCACTATACAATTTGGTTTGACGACATGACTCCAAACTATTCCAATATTGTCTGTGTTGAGTGACAGCCCAGGTGTGAATCTGAAGCTTAATCCAACACTTCGATATCGGAATAGCTGGCTCAGGGCCAATGAAGTCATGTGATGCTCCAGAGCGAGCTAACTCATCAGCCAATTCATTTCCAGCGATGGAAGAATGACCAGGTACCCATAGAAGGTGAACAGCGTTTGCTGAATTCAGCTCCTCGATTTGAGTTCGACAAGCGATAACTATCTTCGACCTGGAGTTGGCCGAAGCAAGTGCTTTAATAGCAGCCTGGCTATCTGAACAGAAGTATATTACTTTGCCCATTACGTGCTGCTGAAGTGCTGATTGCACTCCGCACATAAGAGCAAAGATTTCGGCCTGAAAAACGGTACAGTGTCTACCAAGTGAATAAGACTGATACAGCCTTAGCTCACGAGAATAAACACCAGCACCTGCTCGACCTTCGAGAAGGGAGCCATCAGTGTAACATACGATGCCGTCTGAAATACTTCTTTCCAGATAACCAGATGTCCACTCTTCCCGGGAAGGGAATTTCGTGGAAAATGTCCTATATGGAAAATTACAAGCAATTGTAAGATCACTTGGAGCAAGGACAATTTTGTCCCAATTCACCAAAAGTGGAAACAACGAGGTGTGTGTTGAACTGCGGTTCACAGGAGTTTCCTCTAGTAGACCGAGTACCCGTAACCGGTAAGTGCAAGAAAGGGCTTCTTGTTTGAGATGAATGTGTAGTGGGGCAACGTCAAAGAGAACTTCTAGCGCTGCCGTAGGAGTTGAAGAGAACGCTCCAGACATCGCCATTAAGCACATCCTTTGGAGATGGCCTAATTTTGATTGGACCGTTCTCACTTCACCCTTTTGCCACCACACAAGACATCCATAAGCCAATATTGGCCGAACCACAGTTGTGTAAATCCATTTGATATACTTGGGTTTTAGACCCCAAGTTGTACCAAAAGTACGCCGGCATTGCCCGAAGGCCATACAAGCTTTCTTGATTCTGAGCTCAATGTGAGGTGTCCAGGAAAGCTTGGAATCAAGAATGACTCCAACGTACTTTACCTGTTCAGTCACATCGATTTCAGAATCAAAGAGACGCAAAGGTCGAACGCCATTACGGTTTCTCCTTTCCGTGAAAAGAACAATAGATGTTTTACTCGGATTAACCGAAAGGCCATATTGGCGACACCAACCCTCAACTAGCTGAAGGGCGTTTTGCATCAGGTCGAAAAGGGTGCTGATGCACATACCAACTAACAATGTTAGGTAGTCGTCGGCAAAACCATAAGTAGGAAAACCGCTATTATTGAGTTGCCTCAATAGCGTATCTGCTACGAGATTCCACAAAAGCGGTGATAAGACTCCCCCTTGGGGGCATCCACAAACACTCAATTTCCTAATCCCTGCTAGACGCAATGTCGAGAAGAGATATCGGTTTTTGAGCATTTGGTGAATCCAATTGGAAATCATTGGAGATATACCATGACTCCGTGCGGCTTCCAATATGGCATCGAAAGGCACGTTGTCAAAGGCACCCTCGATATCTAAGAAAACACCCAAACAAGATTGCTTTTGAGCGAATGCTTTCTCGATATCGTAAACAACCTTGTGTAAAAGAGTCACAGTGGACTTACCAGATTGGTAGGCATGTTGGTTCACATGAAGAGGCACGTTGGCCAGATGAACATCACGGATATGATGATCCACAATGCGTTCTAAGCATTTCAGAAGAAAAGAGGTCAAACTGATAGGTCTGAAACTCTTTGCTTCTTCATACGACGCACGACCCACTTTCGGAATAAACTTTACAGTAATATCCCTCCAGGATTTGGGAATATACCCTGTAGCAAAACTGCAAACAAGTAGTTTTTTCAAAACATGTTTGAAATAATCAAATCCCTTCTGAAGCAAAATAGGATAAATCCCATCTGCCCCAGGAGATTTGAAAGGAGCAAAGCTATTAAGAGCCCACTCAATCGATTCTATAGTTACAATACTCCGAGCCGAAGCTAAAGAATCATAACTACAAGAAAAGACATCAGGATCATCCGAAGATGTAATATCCACACATCCAGGGAAGTGTGTGCTGAATAAGCATTCCAGAACTTCCTCATCAGAGGAAGTCAGATCGCCATTTGGCAAACGAAGTTCGTTCACCCGGAAATCCTTAGATTTCGCAAGGATTTTGTTTAACCGACTGACTTCACTCAAGCTGGAAACATTTGTACAAAGGTTTTTCCAGCCGGATCGTTCAGCAGACCGGAGAGCTTTCCTGTAGGCCTTGCGAGCCGACCTGAAAGCCTCCGAACCAGCCGAACGTCGTCTGTTCCAACTCTTTCTACATTGTTTCCTGAGTTTCGCCAGATCAGAGTTCCACCAAGGGGTTCCTCTTGTGATCTTCACAGACCGTAGAGGGCATGCTTCTTCAAAAGCTTCCATGATGAAGGTCGTTGTAGTATCAACGGCATCATCTAAATCACTTGGAGTGTCAATGGATGGTGAATATCCATGAAATTTGGCTGCAACCAAATCAGTATAAAGATCCCAGTTTGTTGACCGAGGATTCCTGAAACGCAATGTTTGCGAAGTAACATTTAAATGTTCAAAAAAGATATAGCGATGGTCAGATAAAGATTCTTCATCTGACACATGCCAATTGGTCAGCTCGTGACTAATTCTGCTAGAGCAAAGCGTTATATCTAACACTTCCTCTCTAGCAGATACCATGAAGGTTGGGCGGTTGCCTATGTTAAGTAATGCAAGATCTGTACTACTTAAGTACTCCATCAAACTGGAGCCTCTCAAGTTAATGTCTGAGCTGCCCCAGATGATATGGTGAGCATTAGCATCACTGCCAACAATTAGCGGAAGGCCTTTTGAAGTGCAGTATGCGATGACTTGTTTGAAAGCATCCGTAGGGGATGGTTCATCATGTGGTAAATACACAGAACAATAGACGTATTTCCTGTTGAGGTTTCCAACAGATACATCAATTGTGATAGCACATACATCTCTGGTGGTTAGTTCAGAGATGAGTGTAGCAACTATTGCGTTGTTGACAAGCACACAGGCTCGAGGCATGACACGCGAGTTTGCCATTTCATGTTTACTGAAAGTGGCAAACACCGGATTCACAAGGTTTCCTAGATAGAAATTTCCCTTACGAAAGTAAGGTTCTTGTACCAAGGCCACTTGGGCTGTACCATTTTGCATAAGTCTGCAAAGATTGATCGTTGCTGTTCTTTTATGCTGAAGATTGATCTGAGCTATCCTAACCGTAGCCACTACCCAAACTAGGTAAGATTAAACTCTTCGCAACAGCAGCACAACAAAGAACAGCAACAATAAAACCAAATCGGTATCGATTGGAAAACGCCAAAGGCGAGGATACACAGAATACACTGTGTAAATCGCATAATGCGAAACCATATAGGTGAAAATTTAAACTAATTAACAACATCTTCATAATCCCGCCCTTATTTAGCCTCAAGTGAGACTAAAGAAGGGCAGCTGATTGTCTCGGAGAAACACAAGGTCCACTGCACCATTGCTCCGGTTAGCGCAGTAAGGGCTACATACTGTGGAGGGCGCCCTGGTACTCCACAGGCTCCGTTAGCGGTTAGGTTTTTATTAGACCCCCCTAGCCATTCATTCCTAGGCACGGTAAGCATAAAGCCGCATCACACCATGAATTAGGGGTCACCTGTTGGTGGATTCTTACCACCGGAACAGGCGGTCCGTAGTGTTATTCTTAGCCAATTGAGACAATCGCTACCGACACTACACAGCTATCTAGGCTGATCGAGAAAAGAAGTTAATATTGATGATCAACTTCATACGGACTCGAACAGCCGACATCATGTTTCATAACAATTTGAAAAATGGCCACTTCCCCGAGTGGTTCCAGGTTCCCGGAAGATCCGGAGTTGTGGCCAATATGCCCTAAAACGTCTAAATTCTCCTCTAACACACTTGTTTTGCAAAATCATGAAGATTGATATGTCGCAAGCCATGTTTCATAACTGTTTGAAAATGGCCATTTCCCCGTTTGGTCCCAGGTTCCCGGAACATCCGGGATGGTGGCCAATATGTCCAAAAACCTCTGAATTCTACTTTATCACACCTGTTTTACAAAATTATGAAGATTGATATGTCGCAATCCATGTTTCATAACAATTTGGAAAATGACCACTTTCCGGGTGGTTCCAGGTTCCCGGAACATCCGGAGTTGTGGCCAATATGCCCAAAAACGTCTAAATTCTCCTCTAACATACTTCATTTGCAAAATTATGAAGATTGATATGTCGCAAGCCATGTTTCATAACTGTTTGGAAAACGGCCACTTCCCCGGATGGTCCCAGGTTCCCGGAACATCCGGGATGGCGGCCAATATGTCAAAAAACCTTTGAATATTCCTTCAATATACTTAGTATACAAAATTATGAAGAATGAATCATGACAAGCCTGTTTTTAGAATTATGCGAGAAAAAATGTCATGTGTAGGGAACGTTTGAGAAGTGTCGTCCGAACGCACCCCAAACGCGACCCGGAACATCCGGAACCAAAACCAGACAATCCCAATTTACTCAAACTATGCGTCTGTAAAAATAAAAAGATAATTGAACATGTTTGCAATCATATTGCATGTGTTTTTTACAAGTAATCAGTGGTTAAAAGGAAGTTGGTCCATTTTTGACCTGATTTGACCCATATAACCTCTTCAATAACTCAGACCCCAAGGACCAAAATACCATTTTAATATTTTTCCATACAACTACAGATGTAGCGCGACCTTCGTACAAAATTTCGTAAAAATCGGTTGGAAAATGAAGTCACAGTGGTTTTTTGAAATTAAATTCCCAACTAGGACCGAAACGGGTTAACCTTGCTCTTCTAAAACCGAATAACGCGTTTAAAATTTTACAACTAATGAATTTAATACTTTAAATGCAAAATTAAATTTTGAAATTTTAATTTAAACGCCTAAAGGTAGGCAATTTCATTTAAAATAAGTTATTTCTATCACATTAAATGACTATTTCATCATAAAATGAACTTTTTTTTAACTACTTCATGTTCTGATTAGCTACATACCTTCCCAATCAAGGCTCCACAAAAATGTTAAAACAGAGAATTTACGGAAAGTCCTATTAGCAATCGCTTGTTCAGTAGCAATGATTTCAACTAAATGGGAAATACATTGCAATTTCCTAAAAAAAAAAATAAGGCAAAACTAACTTTATTCTAAAAAATAAAAGTTTACACTCATTTCTAGACATCTAAAAACTAGATGACGTAGAAAAATTCCTGATGATCAATTTCACCCCGCTGTTCAATTTGACCCCGGTTTACGGTATTAGGTATATACTGAATCAACAATTCCTCGCCACAACACTCGGTTCGTGGCTGCAGTCCTCCATCCAGATCGTACTGTACCTGGTCCGCCCATCTTGCACGCTGCCCTCCAGGTCTTCTTGTACCATCTGGATCCCTTGTGAACACCAGATTTGCAGGGTTGTTTCCGGCATTCTCACAACATGCACTGCTCATCGTATCCTTCAAGCTTGGCGACCTTCCGGATGCTAGTTTCGCCGTGATTCTCGTGAGCTCGTGATTCAATCTTCGCCGCCACATACCGTTCTCCTGTACACTGTCGCTCGAACACGTCGAGTGCTTGCAGGTCCTCCTCGAGCGTGGTCGATGTCTCGTGTCCGTAGAGGACCATCTGTCTTTATATCATTTTGTACATGGTGCATTTGGTGCGTGAGTGAATCTTTTTAGACCGCAGCATCTTCTGGATCCATATTTCTACTGATGATGCGCCTTCGTATTTCACGGCTAGCATTGTTGACAACCGTCAGTAGATTGCAAGGTAGACGAATTCCTCCACCACCTCGAAGGTATCCCCGTATATCGTGATATTACTTACCTAGACGGACCCGGTCGTATTCGGTTCCGCCTGTCAGCATGTACTTTATTGTTGAGGCATTCACCACCAGTCGGATCTTAGCTGCTTCGCGTTTCATGCAGTTGTACAGCTCTGCCACCGTTCCAAATGTTCTGGCAATATTGTCCATGTCATCCGCATAGCACACACATTGACCGGATTTTATGGAAATGTTAAGCCCAACACGTCGATTTGCACTTTCCAGAGCGATGTTGAAGAGTAATCATGACAGTCCGTCACCTTGTAGTAGTCCCTAGCAGGCTTTCCAAATGTACATCCTTCTCGCAACAGCCCGCGCAAGGCTGAATCGACACTCTCTTATGTGTGCAGACCATCTCTCGTTACCGTGTGCAACACCATCAGTGAGAAATGTATCGCCAACAGCACGCACACGCATGAGCGAAAGATGTATTAAAACAGCCGCTGCTTCGGCTGCTTGCCTGACAGTTGCATACTCGAGTCGTATCGAGCCGAGTGGGAAACGTCGTCAGTATTGTTGGCCGCATGGCGATGACAATCTTCGGCTAACCAAGCCGGCTGTCGCGTAAAGGGTGTCATAGGCTGTCACGGGAGAACATGGCTTAACGCTAAAAGTTATTCACAAAATATGTGCTCAATAAATATTTTTTTACAAACATGATATGCCTTTCACAAGATACCCCAGGGGCGAAAAGAAGTTTGTGCCAGCGTTTGTCAAAATTGTAATCTGGCTAAAATATACCACTGATGTGAGATTCAACTCTCTTTTATATTGAAAACATGGCAGTGCATTTCACATGCCAATAAAAAATAATGCTATGCAAAATACTCTACTAGAATAAGACTTACAGGTGCATATTCTGTATTTGAAAAAATACATTATACATGAAACGCGTCGATAATTTTGAGCGTGCGATATACCATGATACTCGACACGTTCAACAGAAGTAAAATGCACGGGCCGAGCGCAGCGATTTTCGTCACTTCGTGTCCAGCCAACGAGAGACGGTTTGGGCTAGAGCCGAGGTTGTCATCGGCGAACGAACGCACAGCGAAAGCAGACTATGTGAGCAGTTCCCGACAGTGATGTTGTAGGTCGCATGAGTTTTATTCTGTGGGCTGTCATGAACCATGCATTCACAAGGCTGTCATGGGAATAAGAGTGTGACAGCCATCAAAATGCTATCATGATGCGGTACTTTTGGGAAGCCTGGTCCCTAGCCAGTTTGGTACGAACGAGATCGCCCGAAACCCTTACCCAGTTTTTTACACCGTCCATCGTTGCTTTAATCAATCTAGTGGGTGTCCCGAAGAAGCCGTTCTCGTCCATGGTTTCCCATAGATCTGTGTGGTCGATACTGTCATCCGCCGCCATGAAGTCGATGAACAGTGGTGGGGCGTTGGGACCTGGTATTCGCGGCATTTTTGGTGCATTTGTCGCACGGTGAAGATCTGGCCCGTCGTCGAGCGGCCTTTTACAAATCTGACTTGATAACTTCCCACAAACTCACTCACTTTAGGTGAAAGACGACGAACGATGATCTAAGATATTACTTTGTAGGCGGTTTTCAGAATAGTGATCGCTCGGAAGATCGTACACTGCCACTTGTCACCTGATTTGTAGATAAGGCACAAGCCCCCTTCCTTCCACTTCTCCATCGGCTGTTCGGTCTTTCAGATGCGGGCTATTAATCGATGCAGGTAAGTGGTTAACTTATTCGGGACCATCTTGATGAGTTCCGCCTCGATACCATCCTTAACTTAACTTATTGTTCTTGAACGAGCTGCTGAATAGCATCCTTAACTTCCCTGAACGTGGGAGTTGGCTCGTCGTTGCTCCCTGCTGTACTGACTTAATAATTTCTTCCGCTGCCTTTTTCCTCCATATCTGCGCTCCCCGCACCATTCAGGAATTTGTCGTAGTGCTGCTTTCGCCTTTCGATCACCTTACGTTAACCGTGGCCAACTCCGGTCGGGTCGGGTGGACTGTATTTCTTGGATCGATGGGATGGAAATAATCAACTCACCGTTTTTCTGCTGACCACTGTAACTACACTTTATTTTCTTTTCACAATTATTTACACTGCACTTTACTTTACTGTTCACTATTTCACTTTAACTTACAATTTCGGTTCACTTACACTCGGGTTATAAGTCGCGGTGGTAGAAACAAGACTGATTCTGCGGTAGAACCTATCGCCACAGAGAACAGACATCTAGGCTAGAACAAATTTCATTTAGAATGTTCTGTAAGGATTTGAATCTTCGCTTGAGTAAGGTTGCAAACCAATATACGATGACAACATTAACGCCGCCAAACACCATATCGCCACAGTCAGTGGTGAATTGAAACCATTTCAAGTGGTGAATTAAAATAATATAGGAAATTAACCGATTGCAGCGCCACGATATTGCCACTTGTGTTGCCGATGAAATATTTCTTACACAAAATTCAGATTGGACTTGGATGTCTGTTCTCTGTGCTTTCGCGAATTTATATACGCCCGTTGGCAGTCTGGAACATTCGCGCAATATCGCGACACGGCTTCCAGACGCGGGAGTAAACTTCTCGAAGGAGCGCAGGTTAAACTCACCACGTTGATGCGATGAGTTTCAGGTGAGTTACCACACTGGCGACGGTGACGATGATGGGAGCCTCTCACTGCCACTCACAGGTGACACGTACGTACGGTTGCGGTGGGAACTCTCGGTCACATTGGTGTTGGCAGGGTGGGTTGTGTGTGTCAGGGGTGCATTCTGACGAGTGCAGCGTATCAGCGGACTAAAGTAGCATGAAGTTGGCTAGAGAGACAGCGTTTCCTACAACACGGCGCGATGGGTGATATCGGCATCGGGTGTTCTATGCAATTTAAGTCGCACTCGATTGCGGCGTATTCCATACGGAACCCTGCATATTTCAGCTCGCAGCACGAAGTCGCTGCGGGATGTATTGACCTTCTGATAGAACTTTCGTGTTTCTTGAGAACGGTACAACAGTTCCGTTTCCTCGCACTGCGCTTCTTCCAGGTGGCTCTTTTTCTCCCGAAAGAGCAGAGCCTGCTGTTTCCGCTTCTGTTTGTATCGAGTTTTATACTGCAGTTTTACCGCACGCGCTGCATTCCTGTTCTCCAAAATCGCTTTGCAGTCCTCGTCAAACCGTTCGTTCGCCGATTCCGTTCCACGTACCCGATAGTGCTCTCGGCTCCAGCAGGCCTCTAGAGGAGGCACATTGACACCGTCCTCGTCTGGAAACGCTACCTCGATATTGTGCAAGTATGATGACCGGATGTCGCCAGTGGCTTCAGTCGATCGTGTTGGTCGCCAGTAACGGACATTGTTGATGACGGAAAGTTTTTGGCGCAGTTTGACCATCACCAGGTAGTGGTCAGAGTCGATGTTGGTGCCACGATATGTCCTGAAGTTTGTGGTCGATTTGCGATTTGCGATCGTCTGCTGTGGTGATCTCCAAGAAAAAAAGTACTACTCCATGTCTTTGGAGACGACAAAATCAATGAGTCTTTTTGTTCGTTAGCTAGTGGGTGCTCAACTTTCCAATCGTCGGCTTGTATTCTTCCTTCTAACCTACCGGAGCATTCAGGTTTCCTATGGTGATTTTGGGCAGCGGTCGTACTCACGTTCGAGCTGCGCGTTGATTGCATCCTTGTCATCTTCAGTGCTGCCGGAGTGAGGCCAGTGTGCGTTGATTATGCTGAAGATGAAGAATCAGTCTTTGATCCCCAACCTGCTTATTTTTTCGTCAGTCTGCCACCAACTGGTCACGCTCCTCTGCCCATTACAATGCCGAAGATCGGCGAGTATGCGGGTGATCCCGAGAATGTATGCTAGACCGACCACTGTACATATTTACCCGCAACCGCGTGAATCGCCTATTTAGAGTTGATGGTTATCATTATTTTACCATTCATTTGCAAAAAATATTGCAACCTTACAATATCTAGCCACAATTCAACAAACGCTAAGTAGGGTAGCGAATCACTTGGGCAGCGGCCGGTATTTTGGGCACTCTTCGCTATAACTCAGAAAATTCCAAACCAATTGACTTGAAATTTTGTACACGGCTAGATACTATACGTATCTCATCGCGTTTCAAAAATTGTGTCAATTGGTTCAGAATTAGCTGAGTTATAGCAGAAAAGTGCCCAAAATAGGACCCCTGCCGAGATGGTTCCACTTCCCTAGTTATTTTTTTTTACAAATCTGGAGCAGCATTTGAAAAGGCCATACAAGCAGTGGTAAACAATGACATCACACGTCGCACCTGAGCACCCATTAAATTATTCAAACAAACTAAGACCGTTATCAGATAGAGCAAACATCGACCTTTCGGATAACGGTGTTCATTTGCGTGGGTGGGCTGCTGTTAGGCCCTATGGAGCATTTTCGAAAAGATACAAGACCTCTTACTTGGGCCCTTTTCAAATGTTGCTCCAGAAATGTTGGATATTCCATGACTATAGCCTCTGCCTTTGAATTCGTTCATCATTCCTCCATTAATGTTCGTATGCCTGCTTGCTATAAATCAATCTAAGTGTCCCAAACCTAGAATATACAGGGTGTTAGGTTCGTGAGTGCAAACTTTTTAAATGGCGATAGAGGACCATAGACCACCATAGACTACGCATATGGTGAAATCTCAACCGTTACGTAGTTATTGAACTCCCCATGTTTTTGACTCTTATTGCCTTAACTGGCTATAACTTTAAAATGGCAAACTTATCGCTGTTTTTTTTGCTCTTATTCGAAAGATTATTGAATTTTCTATCAAATGGCATATCTTTCAACCGATTGGGTAAGTTAAATAACTAAGTTTTCTAGAGCAAATAGCCTTAAAGTTGTGTGTTTTAATTTGTTTATGTCAATTCTCTTTGAAAAATGCGTAATAAATTAAAATTATTTCTTTGGCAAAGTTGTGGCCCCTGTTCCACTCTACAATTCGTTCTTTGGCATCAAACTTCTATCTCTTATCGTTTTCTTGCAATTTCGATTTAAACGTCGCATTTCAGATCATAAATTTGCAATCGTCATGGTAAGCACCTTTTTGCGCACTGTGGCGCACATTTAAATCAAAATTGCAAGAAAATGATAAGAGTAAGAAGTTTGGCATCAGAGAACGAATTGTAGAGTGGAACAGGGGCCACAACTTTGCCAAAGAAAGAATTTTAATTTATTACGCATTTTTCAAAGATAATTGACAAAAACAAATTAAAACACGCTATTTTTAGCTATTTTGCTCTAGAAAACTTAGTTATTTAACTTAACCAATCGGTTGAAAGATGCCATTTGATAGAAAATTCAATAATTTTTCGAATAAGGGTAAAAAACAGCGATAAGTTTGACCATTTGAAAGTTAAAGCCAGCTAAGGCAATAAGAGTCAAAAACATGGGGAGTTCAATAACTACGTAACGGTTTAGATTTGACCATATGCGTAGAACAATTTTTTCACCAATTATGGTCCTCTATCACCCTTTAAAAAGTTTGCACTCATGAACCTAACACCCTGTATAGATGAGCGTATTCCTGTGGTTTTGTTATTGTGTGTTCGGATAAAAATTAGAAAATCTGCTTCGGTGAACGACACGTCTACTTCCTTCCGAAGTTCATAGTATGTCACTAACGAGTGGTCGGGACGAAAAAGTTTGAAATTAGTCTTGTTTCGTAATCATAAATAATAACATCAAATAACCATTGGTAAATATTAAAAAACTATTTGCCTTTGTCTTGTAATATTATAAATCGTTTCACTAAATGTTTGATGCAATTTGCACAGTTATCGAGGAAAATAGTCTAGTAATGTAATTCATGTGCCTCTCTGATCAGACAACCTTAGTACACTGGTCCAACTAGGGTTTATTTACTTTTTTCAGCACGTTTCAACCGGTTCAGCGGGCTCGACTCCTTCCGAGATCATTGAATAAATATTAAAGGTTGGACTGTTCTACCAAATTAAGCAGCGCTTCACAGAAACTTCTTGTAGGTTTTCCTTTGATTTCGTACACGCCATCGTACAAGCTGAACCGATCGAATTGATGCGATAGTCGATTTTCGTAAAGTATTTCTCGTTTCCCGATTTCCAAACAATAAATAGTGGCCATACAAACCGTGTTCGGATTCGCCTGCCGTTGTAGCACACTTTGGATGATCACAAAGCATTCTAATGATGCTGTACGTAGTTTATGATTTCTAGCCTACTCTCCAGCCATGTTTATGCAATACGAATTACGAAACCATACATTAAATCTCAAAAAAATCAAACTTTATGTCTGAAAAGTTGCAGTCGGCGCTCGAGAATAACAATCTTTGCCTTGTTTTTTTTATTCACTAAGGAAGGTCACGGGTGGAAGTGACAACTCGAGTGACAAGTAGTTTGACAGTTGGTTATTTCGGAAGAAAAGTTCGGTTCGGAAGTCCAACTACCGAATTCTAACTTAGTGCTTCGCCGACAATACTGCCTAGCAATTAGTGTTCTACGCAATTAAAAGTAAACTATGTACAGCAAACAACAACAATAGCAACATTCAAGTTTATTTACCAAGGAACGTGCAAAGAATGCTTGAGTGCAAAGTACAACAACGCAACTCCACGCTATGTACATCATGGACTCAAGGAGGATTAAATTATCCCTCGATTTGGCACGCCTCAACAAACACACTTAAAAAACACTCGCTTTCATCTTAATCACAGCGGTTACAACCAACAACCGATACACCCACAATGCTCCTCAGTCGGTTCGGTATCATACACCACCGTCGTAACTCAACGCTCTGTCACCCATGC
>NC_085138.1:165399964-165435338 GCF_035046485.1 Aedes albopictus
AATATTTGCACTCTTACCCCGGACGTTAGTTTTATCATTATTTACCCATTTTACCCAATTCGATTGGGTAATATTGTCGTCGCGGTTGCAACCCGAAGATTCCCCACACCCGACAATCGAATTTTCTTAAAATCCACACGTGAAACCTAACGTCGGGCGTAGTGCGCTGGACAGCGGACCTGGCCCTCCATCCAGCGCACTGTGCCCGACGTACGTCCGACACACGGTTTAGCAGAAAAATCTATTTTCGCGTGTCGAAAATTCCGATTTTCAACTGCACGAACAATATTTGCATATGCAATCTGAATAGCCTTTCCGCAGACAGACGTTCTAGCTCGAACAAATTTATTCAAATTTTCTATGTAAATTTTCACTAGCGACACCTAGGCGACCGATTGCTACAGTGCAGTCGCGTGCAGTTGACAGTTTGAGAAACCACGTGCTTCCAGCCGCTCACTTACCACCCAATTCACCACCCACCGAAAAATAAAATCAAAACAAACACTGTCAAAATCATTCCTACATTTGCGTCACATTCACAAAGATTTCCCAATGCGAGTGAAGTTCATCCAAATGCAGTTTTATTCAAGCAAATCTATGTAAAATAAATGTAATAATGTGTAAAATATTTTACAAGAGTCCTGCACTAATTTGTGCAAAAAATTTTGGACCTTAAATTAAAGGCATTTACTTAGCACAAATTATGTGGAAACATTATTAGCGTGCAGCACGTGCGGTCTTTTCCCGCCATCCGGCTGGAAGACGACCGTGGTGACAGTTGTTGATCGCAACGCACATGTGAGGCAGCGATTGAGTATGATCGTCACTAACGCCATCTGTTCGCTGATTGCCACTTGGCAATTTGTGGCGGCCATGTTTTTTACACAAGCTGCTGAGTCAAACTTGAACATCTGTCTGCGAGTTAACCTTACTCCCAGGTACTCTTTGAAAGATATCTCGGTAACCAAATGTCCAATCCTAATAAAATTGTATAAGGTTCTACTAGAATGTTGTAGCTTTCATTTGGTGCCAGGAGAACCGAAATCGGTTGACAGACGGCTAAGATATTTATTATGATACACTTGGTCAAAAATCTCAAAAGGTTTAGTTGCATAAATCCTAAGTACTCTTCGAAAGATATCTCTGTAACCAAATGTCCAATCCTCGCTAGCAGATTATTGTTTTCAATAAAATTATGAATAACAAATTACAAATAAACAGGAATTCCATGAAAACTAATAATATGTTAAACGAAAGCTTTGAATTTATATATTGTGGGAAAAATGCAAGAACTGGACAGCCAAAATAACTAGCTAATGCCAAAACTGATTAGCATAGTAGATATATTATTTTTGTCCTTTTTACAGCATAACCATGAATACCATGTACTTCGGAGCTAATTTATTCGACTGATTAAGAGATTTCACACAAGATTCTAGGAGGTGTCTGGCATTTCTGGTAGTTTAATCCGTGGTCCATGAACTTTTGGTCCATCTCACAAAATAAATATGTTAAATACAAATAATACAACAATAGTTTTAATAAGTGTAAGAAGGGTTCTGTTCACCATAGGTGGATTAAATCGGGTTTTATTATTATATTCGCTTGTTATCTTGCATGAGCTTTTGGTCTATGGGAAATTACTGTTCAATAAATAATGCTGACCTCATATAAAGTGTATACTAGCAGGTTATTGTTTTCAATAAAATTATAAATAACAAATTACAAATAAACAGGAATTCAATGAAAACTAACAATATGTTAAATGGAAGCTTTGAATTTATATATTGTGGGAAAAATGCAAGAACTGAACAGCCAAAATAACTAGCTAATTCCAAAACTGATTAACATAATAGATATATCATTTTTGTCCTTTCTACACCATAACCATGAATAGAGATAAGTGACATTTCAACACACGAACACTAGCGCAAATTTTTCCTCACACAAAAGTGCACGCCGATTGAAAGGCCGCAGACAGACGTTCAAGTTTGACTCAGCAGCTTGTGTAAAAAACATGGCCGCCACAAATTGCCAAGTGGCAATCAGCGAACAGATGGCGTTAGTGACGATCATACTCAATCGCTGCCTCACATGTGCGTTGCGATCAACAACTGTCACCACGGTCGTCTTCCAGCCGGATGGCGGGAAAAGACCGCACGTGCTGCACGCTAATAATGTTTCCACATAATTTGTGCTAAGTAAATGCCTTTAATTTGAGGTCTAAAATTTTTTGCACAAATTAGTGCAGGACTCTTGTAAAATATTTTACACATTATTACATTTATTTTACATAGATTTGCTTGAATAAAACTGCATTTGGATGAACTTCACTCGCATTGGGAAATCTTTGTGAATGTGACGCAAATGTAGGAATAATTTTGACAGTGTTTGTTTTGATTTTATTTTTCGGTGGGTGGTGAATTGGGTGGTAAGTGAGCGACTGGAAGCACGTGGTTTCTCAAACTATCAACTGCACGCGACTGCACTGTAGCAATCGGTCGCCTAGGTGTCGCTAGTAAAAATTTACATAGAAAATTTGAATAAATTTGTTCGAGCTAGAACGTCTGTCTGCGGTTAACTTTTTGAGAGATTGTTGACCAAGGGTACCACCCAACTAACAAAAGTAGCTGTATAACAGCTTATGGAGCAAACGCTCTTGGAAGAAAGCTCGCATAAGCTCTTATACAGCAAAAATGTTAGTTGGGATAATAAATATCTCAGCTGTCTGTCAACCGATTTGGGTTCTCTAAGCACCAAATGAAAGCTACAGTATCCTTGTATAAGGCCCTGAAGTTTTATTTCGATTCGACATTTGATTATTGAGATATCTTTGGAAGAGTATTTCAATAAATTCTTTTTGTATTATTATATTCACTTACTTGTTATCTTGCATTAGTTTTTGACCAGTCTATGGGAAATTATTTTTCAATAAATAATGCTGACAAAGTGTATTGTTGTTTTCATCATAATTATAAATAACAAATTACAAATACACAGGAATTTTATGAAAACTAACAATATGTTAAATGAAGGCTTTGAATTTATATATTATGGGAAAAATGCAAGAACCGGACAGCCTAAATAACTAGCTAATGCCAAAACTGATTAACTTAGTAGATATATAATTTTTGTCCTTTTTGCACCATAACCATGAATACCAAGTACTTCGGAGCCAGGGACAAGACAGATACAGCGAGAGTAACTCTGTTATCGAAATGTTGCTCAGAATTCCTCTGGATAGCTCTGGATCACTCTGGTTTGCCCGAAAGGTTGCCTGATACCAGTGAAAAATCGAGCAGTCTTGCCCGGTTTCTCGCTTCGTATCGACGTTTCTGAATGGATTCGAGCGAAAAGAGTTATTCAGGATTGCTCAGAGTTGCTCCGGATTGCACAGTGTCTCGCCCCTAGCTTCGGAGCTAATTTAATCTACTGATTAAGAGATATTAGACAAAGTATATCTCGCTGATTTTCTTACCCATTTGTTAATCGATTCAAAATCTTTTGACAGTTGCCGGCTGTTCGGGCTCTTAAAAGAAGTTGATCATCAATATTAATTTCTATTCCCGATCAGCCTAGATAGCCGTGTAGTGGCGGTAGCAGTTACCTCAACTGGCTAAGAATATCACTACGGATTGCCTAATCCGGTGGTAAAAGTCCACCAAACAAGCGACCCCTAATTCATGGTGTTAAGCGTACCGTGCCTAGGAATGAATGGTTAGGGGGGTCTAATAAAAACTTAACCGTGAACAGAGCCTGTGGAGTACCAGGGCACCCTCCACAGTATGTTGCCCTTACTGTGTTAAACGGAGCAATGACGCAGTGGACCTTATTTGTCTCCGGGATAATCGGCCACTTTTCTTACGTCTCAATTCCGAGGCTTAATAAAAGTGGGTAAATGATTTTTTTTTATGGCAGGAATTAAGTTCGTACAGGTAAACCTTCATCACGCAAAAGGTGCTTCTGCTGTGTTAAGTCAAAGGTTTAAAAAAGAAGGACTGGAAGTGGCGCTTATTCAAGAGCCGTGGTCCAACAAACGAAAGATTCTTGGTGTTCTGACACAAAATAGTAAACTATTTTATGATGAGCAACAAGATTCTCCCAGAACCGCTGTCTTAGTACGCAAAACGTTAAAATGCTATCCTATTACAGAGTTTATCAGAAAGGACATTGTTGCGGTCATGGTAGAGGTACCAACCACTAGAGGTAAAACTGAGATCGCTGTGGCTTCAGCTTACTTTCCTGGTGATGTTCCTGAGGCACCTCCTCCTGAGATCGCATCATTTGTTCAATTCTGTAAAGAAAACAACAAATCGTTTATCATTGGCTGTGACGCCAATGCGCACCCTGTTAAAAAGTATCATAAAAATACGATAAATTTTATTGTTACAACACCATTTTTTCGAAAAATATTCACCATTAAACATATTGTAATTTACACAGCACACTCACCATCACCCCTATTGTTCTATACCATTCGGCGAATGGTAAATGGCACTTTTACAATAAAAAATGGTGGTCGTTATGTATCTTAACCATAAAATTTTGAGAAAATTTTCATACACTTTTTCGCGAAAAACAATAGAATGTATTGTGTTTTTATGAGACATTTTTAGGGCAATTTTCAAAAGAAAACAATATATCTTAATGTTTTTTCATTGTTCTTACAATACAAATACAATTAATTGAATGGCGTCAAATGAACCGTTGTTACAATAAAAATACAATAATATTTGTTGTTATTTGTAAGCAGTTTTCGCTTTTGAAAATCCATAGAATTTATATTTCCCGCTAACATTTATATCCAGCATTTACGAGCACTAATGTCCGCCAGAATGATATGCACATTTTATGATAAGAATCAAACACTCTGATGTATGTCTGGTATGTATTGCTTGGCAGCTGTTGATAAGATCTATCTTCAATCTTTTCAAATAACTGCCAAATATCACAAGTCAGACCTCAGGTCGTATGATCCATACCATAAATCGTTCACAATTCATGTGGCCATTAGTATCTGTAAATGCTGGAGAAAAATGTTACCGAAAAATATGAATTCTTTGGTTTTTCAAAGGCGAAATCTGTTTACATAACAACAAATATTATTGCATGTTTATTTTAACATCGGTTCAATTGACCCCATTAAACTAATCCCAAGTAACCAAAAGTTCAGATAAAAGGGTACTTTAAAAGCTAAGCAGCTTGTTCGAGGTCGCTCATTAGCCTTCTAAGCAGCTTCATTTTTAAGTAATTTTGGAACTTGAAAGTTCACATAAGCACGCTGGATAGCCTTCTAAGCAGCTTCTGACAGAACTTTGTCAAAATTCATGCAGAAACAAAAATGTGTTTTTCAGAATCACACCCTGTTGGTGGGGGTTTGTGATTCACGTCTGGAAATTGCTTCTGATAATTATATTTTCACATATGTCGCTGCTATGTAGATTTGAACTGGATCCTTCTGCGTGATAGCCTGCCGACTTACCGCTGCGCTGCTGAAGACACTTGACAAAGTCAAGCTAACTTCACTACTGTACAAATGTGCAAAACTAGCTGCCGACAGAAAATCGATTCAAGTCAGACTTTACCTGCTGTCCACACAATCGCAGCTGTAGTACTGTGTTAGAGCATAGGGCTCTCACGCAGCGACTATCGGTTCGAATCCGATGGGCGAATTTTTTTTTTGCTCAAGCCTAGTTTGCTCAAGCCTGATTTGATAAATTCATATTTGTCTTTTATTCGTGTACGCTTAAACAGTTGTTTTCTGTAAAAGAAATAAATTTAATCTTCATTGAAACACAATGCTAGTGAACTGAACTTCTATGAACTTGAAAGTTCCCACGAAGTTCCGACATAGCATCTTAAGCAGCTTTAAAGTTCTGCGAAGTTCAGATAAAGTTCCGAATGGAACTTTCTGGCTGCTTAAGAGGCTAACAATTAGCCTTGCCGGAACTTGTGACCGAAGTTCCAGCAAGGCTCATCGTTAGCCTCTTAAGCAGCCAGAAAGTTCCGTTTGGAACTTAATCTGAACTTCGCGGAACTTGAAAGTGCATTTTGTCATGGGAAGCGGAACTTTTGGTTACTTGGGATTGTATTTGTATTGTTATCAATGGCAGTTTACTATTTACTAGATTCCTTTAATTTATTGGAAAACATTAGAAAAATCATTGTTCATCTTTTTCTTGTCTTAACATCCTCACTTGGGTAAACCTGCTTTTCAGCTAGTTTTCTATAAGTACTTCCTCAGTTATTCATTGAGAGCTTCCTCTGCCAACACGACTTGACGTCTGTCAGTTTTAGCGAATAACATTCGATAACCGAAACATCTACTGTACTCAAATTTAAAACGAAAACTATAAAAAATGTGTCAAGTGATTTTGTATTTGATTATACAAACATGATCCAAGCAACAATAATACTTATTGTTATTCATTTGTTACAAATTGTTTTTAGGTGTAATTGAGAAATAAACTCTTTTTTAATAAAAAGTCCATGAGAACTTTGCAGGCACTTTTGCAACTATTTAAAAACAACTTAAATTAATTTTTACTTATAGTAACTTTAAATTATTATAGAACTATTGAAAAACAATCGAATCAATCATTCACTAATAAAGCTAATGTTCACTTATTGTACGAACTATATGGGCTTGATTTCTATTGTAAAAAGTAACAATATATCTACTATGTGTTTTATTGTGAACAATAAAACCAGTCATTTGTTAATAATATTTACCATGTAAAGAATGGTAATTTTTTATCCGGGCATCACACGGTTTGGGGTAGTACGGATATTAACAGTCGAGGTGAGTCACTATTAGAGTATCTGTCTTCCAACAATATAGACATTTGCAATAATGGTGATAAACCTACTTTCTCAAATGTAATCAGACAAGAGGTCTTGGATCTAACATTGTGCAATGCTGCAATCTTTGACAAGATCACAAACTGGCACGTGTCAGATGAGATTTCTCTATCTGATCATAAACACATAATCTTCAATTGGAGTGGTGGAGATTACTCTAGAACCGCATTTAGAAATCCCAGGAGGACAAACTGGGATCAATATGTAGAATTGTTGAATACGCATTCATTTACAATGGGAGAAACTATTGATTCAACCCAAAAGTTGGAATCATTTTCTCAAAGGGTAAATGAAAGTATCATCAATTCCTTTAACGGAAGTTGTCCATCCTTACAATCGTCTTCTACTAGAGACGTGCCATGGTGGAACTTTAAACTGGATCGCCTTAAAAAATTTTCTCGTAAAATGTTCAATAGAGCGAAACAAACGGGAGATTGGACTCAGTACAGGAAAGCCCTGACTGAGTACAACAACGAAATACGAAAAGAAAGTCTTGGATGCTGACATGTGAAAACATAAACAGCACTCCTGTAGTTGCAAGACTACAGAAAACGCTCGCAAAAGATCATTCAAATGAATTGGGAGACCTGAAGCGCGACGATGGAGCTTTTACCAAAACTCCTCGTGAAACTTTGGATTTAATGATGGAAACCCATTTTCCGGGTTCGGTTCTAAGTGTGGATTCCAATGATACTATATCTCTGGAAGGTGAAGGATGTCCTAGTATAAACTCTTCGGAGTCAACTAGGACAATAAACACCACCTCAGATTTAGCTGATGAAATCTTCACGAAGGCCAGAGTGGAAAATGCAATTAGATCTTTTCAGCCTTTTAAATCTGCAGGAGTTGATGGAATATTTCCAGCACTGATTCAAAATGGAGAAGCGGTGTTGGTACCATCACTAATTGAGATTTTCAAGGCTAGTTTAAGATTGAATTACGTTCCATCAAAATGGAGACTTGTAAAAGTTATCTTTATACCAAAAAAGGGGAAGCGAGACAAGACGCATCCCAAAGCATACAGGCCAATTAGTCTTTCTTCAGTTTTGTTGAAGACTATGGAAAAGGTTTTGAAGGATTTTATCAATTCTTCTTACATAAAAGACCATCCCCTATCTGACTTCCAATTTGCTTATCAATCTGGTAAGTCAACGGTTACAGCACTTCATTCGCTAGTAACAAAAGTGGAAAAAACGTTTTCAGCAAAAGAAATAGCTCTATGCGCCTTTTTAGACATAGAAGGAGCATTTGATAATGCCTCCTATTCATCTATGAAGCGTGCCATGGAGAACAAAAACTTCGACCAATGTATCATACATTGGATTTATACTGTGCTTGCAAAAAGAGAAATCACCTCTGAGCTGGGAAGTTCTTCTATAACAGTAAGGGCAACGAAAGGTTGCCCTCAAGGAGGAGTCCTCTCACCACTATTGTGGTCCTTAGTTGTAGACGATCTTCTAAGAAGCTTGAAGGAAAAAGGTTTCGAAGTTGTGGGCTTTGCAGACGATATAGTCATAATAGTGAGAGGAAAGTATGACGAAACTGTTTCGGAGAGAATGCAAAGGGCCCTAAACTATACACATTCATGGTGTATTAAGGAGGGCCTTAGCATCAACCCGTCAAAAGTCGTAATTGTCCCTTTCACTAGGAGAAGGAAGATCAACCTAAAAGCTCTCGGCTTGGAGGGGTACAAATTCATCCTAGTGATCGAGTCAAATACTTAGGTTTGATACTGGATGCTAAACTGAACTGGAATGCTCAAATTGAGTCCGTGATCGGTAAGGCAACAAGTGCGTTCTGGTTATGCCTCAAAACTATTGGCAGGAAGTGGGGCTTGAAACCAAAAATGATAATGTGGATTTATACTGCCATAATCCGCCCAAAAGTGACGTATGCTTCGTTTGTCTGGTGGCCAAAAACAAAAGAGGCTACCACACAATCGAAGCTTGCGAAAATTGAACGTCTTGCGTCCATTGCTGTTACAGGAGCGATGCGAAGCACTCCATCAAAAGCTTTAGATGCGATTCTCAATCTGCTACCTTTGCACGAGTACGTGCAATTAGAAGCAGAAAAGGAATTGCTGAGACTTGAACGAGTTGAAATGTTTATGCCAGGTGATCTTGTAGGTCACCTGAGCATTTCACAATACTTCCAAAATAGGCCAGTAATGAAAATGATTAAAGACTGGATGAAACCTGTGGAGAACCATGATGTTCCTTACAAGTTGCACGAAACAACTCGTACAGATTGGGAAGTCGGAGGTCCCACTGTTCGTCAAGGGTCAATCAAATTCTTCACAGATGGCACAAAAGTTGGAATAAAAACGGGAGCGGGAATCTACGGCCCTGGAATACAAATTTCAGTGGCGATGGGACACTATCCTACGGTGTTTCAAGCAGAGATTCTTGCTATTTTGAAATGCGCAAATATCTGCCTTGAGAGAAAATACAGATACGCAAATATTTGTATTTTCTCAGATAGTCAACCCAACTAACAATTGCAAGTCACAAAAAAGCAAGCTTGCTGAATTGTTGCTTAATAATGGTAATGATAGCTGAACTAAAATTATGCTCTACACATTACTGTTTAAATGATTTTTCGATTGAGAAAGTAGTCAATGTTCGACTTTCCTCATCGGTATCAACTATGATAAATTAAAACACTTTTCAAACGTTTAACAAGAAATTTATTCGGCAAGCATTAATTCCTTAACAAAGGAGTTTAACAAAACATTTGTCTGCATCTTATTACGCTGATGTATCAATAAGCATATGCTCCTGAACAATGTGCTTTTCACTTGTCAAATAAACGCCTTCAGCCTGTCATAGTATGACTAGGAACTTTGTTCGGATTATGGGATAAATCATGGCTAAAACTGTTTAGACAACCAAGTTATTAAAGAACTAATATTTTAAACGAATCACATAAAATAAAACAGAATAGAATTATGTAGTTTAACATTGAGTTCCAAAAGACGTAATCAACGTAAAAATGAGGCATGTAACAAGATATCTTGTATCTTGATTATTATATTTTTTATCTTCTGCAGCAGTTCGATTGTAGGAGACACTTGGATCGATGCATTTGACATTGCAGTGCTGTCGAGTTTACTGAATATTGTTCCCGCAGTCACCTAGATAACCAAACAGCATTCAGAAGTCGACACATTTCAAATATCCCTAAACATCCATATGCACTATTTATTGAACATAACATCAAGATTTCACAAAAGACAAAAGCATAAATAAAAAAAATGCTTAACGGATCTTCGACTGAGCATGAGAAGATAACCTGAACAGATGCTCTAAATGCACCATGTCCAAGACCATACCGCACCACATATTGTCATACATTTTTAAAGATCGATATCTATCTATATATATAAAAATGAGTTTGAAGTTCCTTTGAGGCAACAAAACTCAAGAACGGGTGGACCGATCAGCATGAGTCTTGCATGGTTCGATTCGTATTCGTGCTGGCTGTGTTTATATGTACAAAAAGTTACGAAAATGAACTGCAAAAGTTAGAAAATTGAAAAAGTAGTGATTTTGATGACCTAGGAAGAAAATCAACACGATCAAAATAAAACCAATCTAGAGTGCGGTGCTGCAATGTTCTCAACAGTTGTCAAACCACCACAACCGGGCAAGACAAAGTTTGCCGGGGACAGCTAGTTTAATAATAAAAATATAAACATATTCATATCGCAATTAGTACATCTGGAAACAATATCTTCAATAAGGACCAACACTTTTTGGCCGCATTCGATACAAGTTTTCTCACCGTGCGATAAAAATACTGACAGCGAAATCAGAATGGAAAACACGTGTTTTGGGCTGAACAGTTGTTAAGTATAAGGCGTTGTTCAGTTGATTACCACGTGCTGTGCTAATTCACCACTGCTGAACACAAGTACAGGAGTGACCATTATTGAGTCATGGGAAGATTATGTTTTGCTTTGGGTGCTGCATCTCACCATCTCTAGGATGGCGCAGATAGGAAGGCATGCGGCTGGCAATCGACAGGTCTCGAGTTCTAATCCGGACTTAGGTAACTTTATATGTAATTCTTATTTCATAACAGGTGTTCTCATAATAATAATAATAATTACTCTCGTGAGAGTTCAAAGTTTTTGCATTTCATTTATTTTCAGTCATTTTTGCCAAAGCTGAATAACAACTTTCCTGTACATTTGTAAAACGTTTTGAAGAACAACAAATTAAGTTGGTGCACAACATGATGCTTTATAACTTCTCCAAATTTGTGTGAACAAAACCCGAACATAGGTTGTACGTGAAAATAATTCAAATGTTATTCAACATTATGTTGAATTAATTCGTCATAATGGTGTTTGTTAAATGAGTGATTGTTAGTTGGGAAGCTGCACTAAAAGCATTGTGCGCTTACAAATGTACTTCAAAGCTTGTCTGGGAATGCATTCTTTCACTGCGCAGGCTGTGCCAAGGGAATTCAGTAAACTTATACTGGGTTTCAGGTCAGTGTGGCATTGAAGGAAATGAAATGGCAGACGAGCTTGCTAAAAGTGGTTCCAATTTACAGTTTGTTGGCCCAGAACCATTCTGTGCTATATCAAACTGTACAATTAAAATGGACCTGAAACGCTGGGCTGAGCAGAGGGTGATATCCAATTGGATGGACGTCAAAAATTGCAATCAGTCAAAACGATTTATAACACCAAATGCTTATAAAACCAAAAAGCTCTTAGAGCTCAACAAGAGAGCTCTATGTACATACACTGGCCTAGTAACTGGACACTGCCCGAGCAGGTATCACTTGAAAAATATTGGCCATATTCAGAGTGATATCTGTCGTTTCTGTAATACGGAACGTGAAACCTCGGAACATCTGCTTTGCAGTTGTGGTGCTTTATACACGCGCAGGCAAAGATTTCTAAATAGTGGTTGCTTGCAACCCAGTGAGATCTGGTCTGCAAAACCTGGGAAGGTCTTGGAGTTTATCAATTCCATTGCACCTGACTGGGAGACGACGCGTCGTGGCAGTAGCTGATTACTTGACACATGGTAATTAGCTGGCTAGATGCGAATATCAAAACGGGACATGCCACAAAAGTTCAGCCTATTGGACGCAGTGGCTTAATTTCCCCAACAGGGGAGGAAAAAAAAAAATAACAAAAGATACAATATTCCAGAATATGTAAGCTATTTTTTAAACATTCTATACAAGATTCTAGGAGGTGTCTGGCATTTCTGGTAGTTAAGCATGGTCCATGATACTATTTTGGAAACCAATCCACTAGATGCGAAATCCACAATATTTTCTAAAACTGTTGGTCAATTACACAAAATAAATATGTTAAATACAAATCATACAACAATAATGTTAATAAGTGTAAGAAGGGTTCTGTTCACCATAGGTGGATTAAATCGGTTTTTTTTTCTGATCAGCCATTCCCGTTAGGCTGTATTCATTCGTCTACCCTGTTCGGTGCAAGCAACTCAATGAAAATGCAAATAAAAAGAAACGACAAAAGTGCCAGTTTTAAAACCGAGTATATACTCTTTACTCCACGGCTTCACATAGATTTAGTAAAGAGTATTTACACAACTTTATTCATGTGGCCTAATTTGTCATGTCCAAATTATATACATATTATGAAGCATTTTGTCAAAGACCTCTTAAAAAGTTAAGTTGTATTACTCCAAAGTACTCCCCGAAAGATATCTCGGTTACAAAATGACCAATCGGAATGAAATTCAAATGCGTTCTTCTAGGGTGCAGTAGCTTTCGTTTCGGGCCTTAAGAACCCGAATCGGTTGATAGACGGCTGAGAAATTTATGGTGATACACTTTGTCAAAAATATCTAAAATAATTAAGTTGTACTACTCCCTAGCACTCTTTGAAAGATATCTCGGTAACCGAACGTCCAATCAAAATAAAATTCAATAGCGTTCTACTAGGATGTAGTAGCTTTCATTTGCTTCCAAGAGAACTCAAATCGGTCAACAGACGGCTGAGAACCGTGAGTGACATTTTTTTGTAACATACATACACACACACATACACACACACACACACACACACACACACACACACACACACACACACACACACACACACACACACACACACACACACACGCACATACAGACATTTGCTCAATTCGTCGAGCTGAGTTGATTGGTATATGTGACTCGGCCCTGCGGGCCTCGGATCGGAAGTCGGTTTTCCAAGCGGTATTTATACCCTTCTTATGGGTGTAAGAAGGGTAAAAATGCAAAAATGAAACACGCCTTCAATCGGAATCAAACCAAAAACCTTCGGATTGGCAGCATAACAAGCATAATAACAGAGCTAATAGGCCATATGAATAAAACTGAGTAAATACTCTTTACACAAATCTCTGTGGAGATTCACAGAGATTTACTCCATGGCTTCACATAGATTAAGTAAAGAGTATTTACTCAACTTTATTCATATGGCCTAATTATACAGCTCCGAAGGACCGAGGCTAAGTCGTCAATAAAAGCTTGACTGGTTCGCTTTTCGTCTGCAGTCGGATGCCATATTCGTTTTTCGTCTTTGCAAAAGGAGACAAAATAGAATGACGAAAACTATAGCTGTTTTATTTTCGGTTCATCCTCATCGTGGTTTCTTTGTCGGTCGCTGATGATGATGCAAGTGACGGATTAAGTGGCCTAGGCCTCATCGATTTCTCCACCTCCAAGAACATGGCCATTCGTAGCACCTTTTTCCAGCACAGTCTCCCCTATCCTTACACCTGAGAATACGCCTGGAGATCACCACAACAAACGGAATCGCAAATCGACCACGTTCTGATTGATGGACGGCACCTCTCCGACATTATCGACCTCAGGACCTATCGTGGCACAAATATCGATTCTGATCACTACCTGATGGTTAAACTGTTAGTGGAGGTATTTTGGCCCACCTAGGGAGTTTTTATGAATTTATCATATCCCTACAAAATCTTGGTAATTTTCTATTGGAACACGAAAACTATTCAATTACGTAGTAAACTTCATGTTGGGTTCCAGTTAAATATGTTGATCAGTATCAATAACTACAGATTATGTTTTCACTCCCAATAAAAAGCACCAAAAATAAAGGGAGGTGACAAATTTGCAGTCAATTTCGAAGAGGTATTTTTTTTTACAAATGAACATTTAGATCATTTCAATGTAGTTAGAGCCTTGTTAGAACTAAAAAAAATGTTCTCATGCTCGGTTAATCGATAATATCTATTACAATGGAGATTTGAGGTATGGCCAAAATATATGCAACATAATCAGATAAGAATATATTTTGGACTACCTGTCAGATTCACCTCTACAGTTCTTTCGAAAGGGTAAAAACATTTACGACAACCTAATGTATATTGAAAACAGATAAATAGGGTACGTTGGAGCCTTCTGTGACCTGGATTGTTATACGTTCATCTTATAATATGATTGTTATGGGTTCGATTTGCGTTCTAATAACTTTTCGCCGAAGTTGAAGTTTCAGGGGTCATTACAGTCATTCAGTAGAGAACAGCTATCCATCTCAGCGATTCTATGATGGATGAGATTATTTGTTAATAATGTAGGTTGTACAAATTACGTACCATAAAAACTGTTATATTTTTGACTACCTTGCAATTCGTTCGTTATTTGTGTGTACAGTCCTAATATTTTGCAAAATCTCACTAGACTCTCACACTTTCCTTAAATTGCTACGTAATTTATACATGGTGCTTTACGCCATGCAATAATTATTGATTTCACGTTATGCGTTATATTTTTCATCCAACATTTACACTACACACTGACGAGTGACGATCTTAACGAAACTTCATCATCTTTGGAACGTTACGTAATTTTTGAACGTCTCCCACGCCCACCTTCCGCATAGAAAAATACAATTTGTGTTAATCTCAATACAGTATGTCTCCTTTATCTGTTACTGTTACTGTACTTCGAACAGGTGCTTTTCTGTTGAAACTATGAACCTTTAAGCATTCGGTCATAAAAAAAACGGTCTATGTAATGCATATCAAGTTGTAACAATAGGCCATATGAATAAAGTTGAGTAAATACTTTTCACTAAATCTATGTGAAGCCGTGGAGTAATTCTCTGTGAATCTTCACAGAGATCTGAGTAAAGAGTAATTACTCAGTTATATACATATGGCCTAATATGTCATATTGTGCAGAAGTTATGGAATAGTATAGTGATGAAAACTCCGGAGACATTGTTGCAATGTAAAATGACCTTTTCTGCGACTGCGACGGGTTCCACAAACAGAGTGCGAAGGATTTGTCCTACTGAGGACGAATATTCAGTGTTCCCTGCGGTTTGAAACTAGCCCCTACCAGTGAAAGTTCTACAATTAGTTTTAATCACCACAGGTGTTACCGAGCCCAGCATAGGGCGTTGAAATTGTGAATAAAAAATTCGATGAATGACTAACCACTTTCTTATTTTAAATGGTTCAAATATAGCAGAACCATATATCATATGCTTAAAATATCATGAAAGACCATAAATTAATAATACCCCATACAGTGCATGGTTTCCTTCCAGAATTATTGTTTAACTGTTCTCTAACCATTTGCCATGCAGTGTCTAAAAATCTGGATAATAAATTGACCATATCTTTTACTGTTTTGCGAAAAATTTATTCGAGAAAACGAGCGATTTCTTATGGTAACCTATCTTAATCGCCTATTGCACATACTGTTATTTGGCGGATTACCATTTGGCAAACTGGCAAATCTATACGTAGCATGGTTAGCTTACTGTTATCTGGGACAGTTTGAAAAATGGTTAATTGACAATTGTTTAAAATGAGAAACGATAAATTTACAGTTCGTGATTATGCGGGCTCTAAAAGCTAAAAAAAAATTGTCACGTAGTTTGAGCTGTGCATGAACTTTTGCGAAAACAGCTGAATTTTGTCAAATAAATATTTTTTTGTGGTGGGCCAAAATAAAATCAAGTGGTCCAAAATAGAAGCCAGACATCCGTCAGGAGTTTTGTAATTTCTTGTATTTACTACCAACATTTTGAGTTTTATGCGACTCTATTCGACAGAAAACATGTTGCTCTACGCAATGCCTACTGAAATTATCATTGTTTTATAGCTAAATTATTCTTTTTTTCGCTAAATTGTTCACCCACTTCTTTAAAGGGTACAAAATACCTCCCTTACCCTAAATGATTAGGCTCATTTTCAAGTGTGTACCTAACAATGCAGTGTAAAATATTCACCAGGACGCGGTCTACTGGTTTTATATCTGTGGGCTCACGCAAGAAAAATCCACGCAACATCTCACGCAGGAGTCTAAACAGGTAGAATCTCAGCAATAATGTAACAATATAATATATTGTATTTGTATTGGACATTTTTACGAGGGCGAACACCTCGCTGACTGGTGTTCTTCCTTCAACCACTTTCTTCTCGCTTGACTTCGCTGTTAGGGATTCACCATCTTCGTCTACTTTAGTCTACTAACTACTTTCAGTCCACGGTGGTGCAGAGGGCCGAATTGAAAGATTTCCATCCTGGACGATTGCCAGTCATCGCCTTGACCTGTGGCACGGGGGTGAATCTTCGTCACGAAAAGCACTGCTCGTTTGATAGTTCAACACTAGGGAACCTGGTGGTAGAAGTCAAGCTTTTTCCTACAGCGAGGAGACGACGTAGCACGCTTTGATGATTTTTTATTTTCCCATGGAAATTCATTTCAATCTAGTTCTCCAAATGACAATTTCACGACTTCCACCTCGAAACTTCAAATTTGTTCGAAGATACATACACATCTGTTCTGTGCCTGTGGCCAAGGATGTTTTCAATCACCTGGCAATCATTTGTCTCATTTATCCATAACTCAGTTCAGAAGCATAATATTGAAATGAGATGTTCGGCAAACTTGTAAATAAGTGTTTTTCCTACAATTATCACCAAGGACGCCATATTTTAAATCTCATATGCGGCGTGAGAGCGCTAGTACCACCTACTCATACTAAACGATCGAAAAATCCGATCATTAGTACTTATACATGTTGCTTCTCCCGCATCTTTTCTCTTCCAGCATTTTTCACCACCAAATTGACCACTAAATCATCACCCTCCCATATCATTTTGAACCGTCGAGATACCCAAACTATTATGTTTTGCATGGTTTAAATACTAGTTTGATCACACTGATTTGATAGTGCATTGGTATACCTATAGAGCAGGTGGGAAACGCAAATGGACTTGGACTTTCGATCAGGAACCCGGAGGACAAGAGCTGGAATCTGGGTCAAGCAGCAAAAAAAAAAACAATTTCAGTGGAAGCAAAAGAAATGAGAAAAAAAAAACAGAAGATAAACAAAAATAATTATTTTTTTTTGTCTCACTTTTGACAACTTTCGCTCCAGAAACTTGGTACGGAATTTTGAAGTTGGCCGTATATCAACCGAATAATGCGCCAAAGTGGCTTTTGAGCAGCTCTATTAGAGGATTTAGAACCAATTAGCTCTGTTAACCAGGTTCTATCCAGCTTTTTACGCTTGATGAGGGGTGATTCTTTTTTGACAAATCTTGCCGACAGCCTATGCAGCAACACAGTAGCCGAAAATTTCAGTTCATTGCTCCCGAAATGCCAAAAATTTTCACCATGAGCTTGTTTCGCTAGTAATAACATTGGTAACATTTGTTATGAACTAAAAATTATTTCTTTTTAGACTTGTGATCGCTGCCCGCCACCTTTAATTGTAGACACCGAGGAAATGTAACTATCCTTTGTTACGTCCGCGCATTCCCAAGGACTACCAGCTCCAGCCCACTCAGCGTTTATTCTTCCCGCCGAGGCTTCGCAAGAGGAGGGAAAACAATGAATTGGGATTGACGGTTTTTATTACGAGATGCCTGTGCCTATCGTCCCAACAGCCCTAACTATGTCCTACTCGTGGTCCACCCTTGGCCCTCGTGGAGTGGCTTAACCAGCCGGAGCTGCACTATGCGGACTCGGAGCACCTTCACTTCTTCCTCGGGGTTTTCGTACGATATGTCCGCCGGGATCACTTTGCGAATCTGGAACACCCTCGCTTCTCGTTTGACCAGGTTCCCTTACAAAACCTGGATTTTCCTTCAGTTTTAATGTAAGGCTCCTCTTCACCGGGTTGTGGATTGTGTTGGTATCCGTATAGGATTGCTTCAAGAATGCCCGCTGGTTGCACAAGGAAGTCCCGTCGTAGGATTCCGGTGGAGTTTTCTGTAGAAATCCCCGGTTAGTCTACCTGGTGCAATAATCAGTGGGGAATTCCTCGATTGGGCTTACTGGAGCAATCCTCGAAGGAAATTCCCAGAGCAATCTTCGGTGGACGAATCCCCGGTGGCAATTTATGAAGGAGTCTCCGGAGGAAATTACTGGAGGAATCTCCAAAGCGAACTCCTGAAGGAATCTAAAATTTTCACTGCATTCACCATTTCCTTCCTAGAAACTTCCAGCAGTTTCTTTTGGGGAATTCTGAAGTAGGTCTTTCCAAGAACCCTCTGACAATGTTTCCCACTTCTCATGAAACAAGAAATCCTGCAATAATTTAGCATCTCTGGAGGGATCCCAATAAGTAACTCCCTGAGCTCCCAAAGAAATCTCCATGAAGAGCAGTTAAAGCCTCTTGCATTTTTCCGGGGTCTACTCTACGAGATCCCCACTGGGAATTTCCCCAACAAATCTCTTCCGGGAATCTGTTTGTTGTGTTGTGTTTGTTGTGCTGGTAACAATGGTAACATCCGGTGCAAATTTTTGACAAATGTGAAGCAGTGAACTGAAATTTTCGGCAACTGTGATGCTGCAAGGGCTGTCGGCAAGATTTGTCAAACATGAATCTGTTGAATGGTAGGTACATCCTTGGAGGTGCATCACACAGCTCAGTGGAGAGCTAGGTATCAACTGGTAGGTAAATGGAAATAAATTGTAAATATGTTATACCTAGATTAAATAAAGGAGAGACACTGCGCTGGTAGCAATATCAGTCAGTGCCTGGGTTTGGAGAACAAAACCTCGCCTGTGTTTTTATTTCCAACAGGTTATGGGCCCAGGGACGCCCTGGAAGCGAGGAGACCAAGATGCGGTACCATCCAATATCCGATGAGGTATCAAGATGCGATGAGGCCTGGTGCCAATAGTCGTTGAGATACCAAGAGGCGGTGAGGATCTAGTATCTTGAAGGACCTCTGGAACCAAGAGGTCGAGGCAAAGGGTGCTGGCTGATCGATGGACGCTGGAGCTGGATGGCAGAAGGTACTTGAGGCGGAAGACGCTTCGAGCCAGGAGGAGCTTGGTAGCCTCTTAGTAGCAGACGTAGCTTGGAGCCAGGGCCTGGTAGCAGAGTCTGCTTGGAGCCAGGAGGAGTCTGGTAGCTCGGTTGCTAAGGAGGAGCTCGGTAGGCTGGAGGAGTACGTGGCCAGGTGAAGCTCGGGACGCGTCGGATCTGAGAGTGTGTGATGAGGAGGAGTGTTGAATGGTAGGTACATCCTTGGAGGTGCATCACACAGCTCAGTGGAGAGCTAGGTATCAACTGGTAGGTAAATGGAAATAAATTGTAAATATGTTATACCTAGATTAAATAAAGGAGAGACACTGCGCTGGTAGCAATATCAGTCAGTGCCTGGGTTCGGAAACAGAAAGCCTCGCCTGTGTTTTTATTTCCAACAGAATCACCCCTCACAACAGCGTAAAAAGCTGGATATTCCACTATAGAACCGATTCAATGCCATTTTTACGGCTTAATGGTTACCTGGGGTTGTACGCAAGTCGCTGCAGAACTCGATTTTTACAGCACTCGAGGTAATTATCCAACTCGGCAAGCCTCGTTAGATAAATGTACGGCTCGTGCTGTAAAAATCTTCGTTCTGCACCTTGTTGCGTAAACTACTATATCACCCCTCATCAAGCGTAAAACGCTGGATAGTACATAGCTACAATAAGCAAAGCTTTTAGCGAACCATTCCATTACAATACACTTGCAATACACTTTATTGTAGCTAGTACACAGTATGGTACAGGAATGGTTTTCACCAAACACCCTATGGTTAGTTTTTATCCGAGCTCGCACAAAAATGCTTCTGTCTAACAGGTCCCAGGTGCGGATCAGTTAATAACTGTGGAAGTGCTCATAGAACACTAAGCTGAGAAGCAGGCTTTGTCCCAGTGAGGACGTTACGCCAAGAAGAGAGAGAGAAGAGAGGTGGGACTGAGCGAGACAGGACAAGCATTGCACAGTGGGGAAAACCAACCGAAAAAGGCACCTACTTATTGCGGCTGATTGCGATCATTGAAGTCCATCTTTTCCGAATGGAAAAATGTCAAGGAATCGATTGGTGATAGTTTCATTCACCGGAATTGAGTGTAAGTGTCCATTTTGCCCCATTTTCCCCTAAAAACACTTTTTCTGAATTAAATAATGGTTTCAACTGATTGCGGCTAACCAACCAATTTTTTATTGATGTAGAATTGACAGGTGCGTTCTATGGGGCATACCTCGATCTGTGTCTTTGACTGGAAGTGCCCATTTAGCCTCATTTTCCCCTAAAAATACTGTTTTTCTAGATTGAAAAGTAGTTTCAACTGATTGCGGCTAACGATAGACAGGGTTACTTTCGAGGTGCTAGAGGAATTCGTGTGCCTCGGTTCCTTGCTAACGGCTAACAATAACGTGAGCCGTGAAATACGAAGTCGCATTTTAGTCTATGGTCGCATCATCAGTGGAAGACATGCCTACTTTGGGCTCCAGAAGGAACTGCAGTCAAAAAAGATTCACCCCGGACCAGATGTACCATGCACAAGACGCTAATAAGACCGGTGGTCCTCTGCGGTCATAAGACATGGACGATGCTCAAGAGGACCTGCAAGCACTCGGAGTTTTCGATCGACGCGTGCTAAGGACGATCTTCGGCGGCGTGCAAAAGATCGTTGTGTGGCGGCGAAGGATGAACCACGAGCTTGCTGCACTCTACGGTGAACCCATCATCCTAAAAGTGGCTAAAGCTGGAAGGCAGGACATGTTGCAAGAATGCCGGACAACAACCCTGCAAAGTTGGTGTTTGCTAACTATCTGGTTGGTACAAGAAGGCGTGGAGCGCAGAGAGCACGATAGGCGCACCAGGTGGAGCGTGATCTGGTGAGCGTTGGGCGAGACCGACGTTGGAGAGCTGCAGCTGCAAATCGAGTATTATGGCAGCAAATCGTTGATTCAGTGTTATCATGAATTTAATGTTGAACTAAATAAATGAATGAAGGGTGGACTAAACAGAAATTCGAATAACTCAAATTAACAATAGACATTCCAAACGAATCATGAGGTAATCCAAGTTATTATTAAAATGCTTTAAACAGACATGAAGATCACATTAGTGGCCAATAAGGATAATCAAAGGGATATTTTTATTCAAAAAGAGATGCTGAAGTGAAAGTGGTAATTTAAACTGATTTATTAGTGGAACCTTTTAAAAAGAAAAATAACTGACTGTAAGGCTTAACTCCATACTATCAACCATTCCCCAAATGTTTTGAGCATACTATGTATTGATCGTTTTCCCCTTGGTTATCCCATATCTTATCAATTTAACATCATATACTAATATCTCGTCTTTACTTTCTTTCCATTTTCAGCTCATCGACATCTAGTTTATAGATAAACACACCTTTCTCGGCCACACCACCACTGCAATCATGAGCTCTCCAAACAAACCGTTATATATAGGTGTTTGATCAGCTATAGGAGGGTCCGGGCGTTGGTAGAGTGACACAACCTTATCAGTCTGCACTCAGGTTGTACTCCTAGAGGGTTCAGCCCCATCTGGCTCAGCAGTAAATCAAAAGATAATCACGGCAAATCGCTAGTGCATCCGTGAGCCTTAGAGGCTACCAACGACTGCCACCCCGTCCCTCAACGGTCGCCAAACGAAGCGGGACCAAGTGTGGGACTTCGGTCAACCCGACCGGTCTCCGATTGCGCGCGCAATGTCGGAAGGATTCGCCGCTGGTTTGCAGCAGGACGACCTTCTTCAGCAGCAACAACAGCAGCAGCAGGGCGGTGAGTGGTCCTCGTACACCATCATGGACTCGTCCCGTGTGTCCACGTGTCTCATCTCGATGCTCCTGATCGTGTACGGTAGCTTCCGGAGTCTCAACATGGAACAGGAACAGCGCGAGAAGGAGAAAAAGCGCCAAAGCGAAAGCATGAACAACCTGATCACCGGCGAACCGGTACAGCAGGAGCAAAGTAGGTGTATTTGTGAGGTTGGGCGGAGTCGTTTGGAAGGAAATGATGTTTTTTGTTTTGGTTTTGCAGATAAATTCGCAACGTTGGACACGATGCACGCGCTCTGCCTTCCACTGGGAGCCTCCATATCATTGCTGGTGATGTTCTTCTTCTTCGATTCCATGCAAATGCTCTTCGCCGTCTGTACAGCAAGTAAGTATTTATGTTGTGGATTTCACTACATGCAAGCGTTGTATTGTTGGATTTTTAATAAGGCTCACTATCGTGAGATATAAGGGACATCGACCTCTCGAACATCTCAAGTATATTATTCTTTTCGTTTCAGTCATTGCCACCGTAGCGCTGGCGTTCCTCCTGCTCCCCATGTGTCAGTACATCATTCGGCCCTGCTCGGACGGTAATCGGATATCGTTCGGCGTGTGTGGTCGTTTCACGGCCGCCGAGCTGTTCAGCTTTTCGTTGGCCGTCTCGATCGTTTGCATTTGGGTCCTGACCGGCCACTGGCTCCTGATGGACGCCATGGGGATGGGACTGTGTGTTGCATTTATAGCATTCGTACGCTTACCAAGTCTGAAGGTGTCCACCCTGTTACTCACCGGCCTGCTCATCTACGACGTGTTCTGGGTGTTCTTCTCGTCGTACATCTTCAGCACCAACGTGATGGTGAAGGTGGCCACCCGGCCGGCAGACAATCCCGTGGGAATAGTGGCCCGCAAGCTGAACCTCGGCGGAATCGTTAAGGAACCTCCGAAGCTGAATCTACCGGGGAAGCTGGTTTTCCCTAGCATTCACAACAGCGGCCACTTCTCGATGCTCGGCCTGGGCGATATCGTTATGCCGGGGCTGCTGCTATGCTTCGTGCTCCGCTATGATGCGTACAAGAAGTCCCAGTGTACGCAGACGGCGGAAGCCGGCGTACCGCCTCCGAGGGGAGTCGGTTCGAAGCTTACTTATTTCCATTGTTCCTTATTAGGGTATGTGGTTGGTGTGGGTTTCGTTTGAGCAAAATTTGACTAAAGTTTATCGTTTTGTTTTCAGTTACTTTCTCGGTTTATTAACCGCCACCGTTAGCTCGGAAGTATTCAAGGCAGCACAGCCCGCTCTGCTGTATCTAGTTCCGTTCACATTGCTACCTCTGCTGACGATGGCGTATTTGAAGGTAAGTGCATATTCATACCATTGGGGTTCATTCAAATATTACGTAACGCAAAATTTGACCATTTTAGACCCCCTCCCTCCCCCACGTAACAAATTTTGTGTGAGAAATTTTGAAAATTTGTATGAAGCGTAACACAGAGCTACACCCCCTCCCTCCCCCCTTAGCGTTACGTAATATTTGAACGAGCCCTTGTATTGGTACTGAAGTCTGTTGAATTCGATTATCCGAGCGAAAAACTACCATTAGAAAGGGTAGTGTTTATTTGATTTAGACGTGGTTTATGAAGTGCTTCACCAGAAGCCATGGTGCTGATATCGATTGCGATCATCGACTGATGATTATGAATTTCAGTACCAAGGCTCTCGAAGATTAGCGACTAAAGTAATCCGTTGTTATAGAATAACGATGCTTTTGCTGAATGACCTCCTTTGGCAAAGGTATTGCATTGGGGATCGTCCATAAATTACGTCACGCTTTGAGGGGGGAGGGGGGGTTCAGCAAAGTGTGACGACTCATACAAAAATTTTAGAGGTTCCATACAAAAAGCGTGACATAGGGGGGAGGGGGGTTGAAAATGGTCGATTTTTGCGTGACGTAATTTATGGACGTTCCCTTGGACGAATTCGGTGTTTAGGAGGACAAAGCACCAACGTGAAGACAGAGATTTCAATCGAAATAGCCAAGCAATCGAAAACTTGTACTATGTACAAGAATCTTAAGTATCGAAAGTTGCACAGTGAAGCCTTTGAATTATGGCCACTTGCTAGAAAAGAAACAGAACGAGAAACTGCCCAACAATTACTAGACTGGAGCGCGATCAGCGTATTTATCCATGGATGATCAATGACCAACTCGCCGCAAGCGGATTTGCCGCAAGCATGGAGGTCAAGAAAACTCAATATTGGAGGTTGGTTCCTGGGTAGTGCAGTATCGATAGCGGTGCAAGAAGTTCTACGTGATTAGTAAAAGCACGGCTCGTGGTCCTTCGCGAAGTTAATCCCGAAGAAGAAGCTTGGGATAACCTGCGTTAAAGTCATCAACTTTCTGGTCGGATTGATACATAGTGCACAGTACATCGCAAACAAGCTTGCTGATGAAGGGACTGCCGAAGCAGTATGAACCGATGATCCTGGGATTGGAATTGGAGGGTATGAAGTTGTTGAACCTAACGGTGGACGTTGTCAGGACGAACAGGATATGAAGGACGTCAAGGAAGGCAAGCCAAGCGATGGAGCGTTCTTCAGCAATCCAAACCAGCAGCAGTAAAGTGCTAGAAGTTGAGACACGCTTCACAGTCCTAGAGCGATTTATGCGACGATTTCTCCTTGAATGTTTTAAATACAGGGCAGGTGAAGTGACACGTATTGCATCCGACGGCAAAGAAACTCGTCTTAAACTATCATTGGGATCCAGTTCACTATCATTCAATTGCTCGTGGAAGGTAATCGAAGATCCTCGTGATAGTAATCACTTGTCATCAAAAATAATAGTGAAAGCGTGAAAGGTCAGACCAGCCAATTCAGGTTCCTCACTAAGGATAATGATTGGCAAAAATATGCATCAGCGATATCTTTTGGAGTTGAATCCCCTCCCATCTTTGGATGAGTATCGATGCCTGTTTGAATTAATTTATTCAGAATCACAAAAACGACAAAAACAACGTGTTCCAAGTACAACATTTAAAAGAAGACCAGCCACACTAGGCTGGGATGATGATTGCACCCAGTTGTATCTTTAAAAATCTGATGCTTTCAAAGCTTTTCGTAGGCAAGCGTGGCTCAAAATACCACATGTCAAAAAGTTCGATGGGCACCCTTTTCATTTCGTTCCTATATGACGCTAGGCATGGTACTCCAGATCTTTATCAAGATTTCGCTAAACTTGAAAGACAACTGGAGAACCTACTGAAAGCGAAAAAGTGGAGTTATTGGCGACATTTCATTGAGGGTCTCTCTAGAGGAACTTCGATGATAACGCTTTTGGAGAGCGGCAACAGGCAAAACTATCCATCCTCTAATGAGAGTGATGAATACTCCAATCGCTGCCCAAGTAACAAAATTAATTTTATAATGCTTTTGAAGAATTCTCCAACACCTGTCCTTTAAAACTGAATATAAACCCAATTGCTCTGCAACACTACATCAACTCAATCATAAACCCGCCATAAGACCAAAGAGGCCCATCCTATGGTAGTCTTGGAGAGTTGATTATAAGATTTTCTTAAAACCTGTTATACTTCACAAGATGTCTTCAAGGCGAATTGATCTCTGCTTGCAGAGCACTTCAAGTGCACGATAAAATGATCATAAAATTGTCTGTTTCTGTTGCTGCCGCACTAATGCAGCTTTCATGATGGATGATTCGTTTATTTGAGTCGGTAAAAACATCATGAAAATGATACAATATTATTATTGGGATTAATTTCTACCACAAATTGGAAATATTTCCCTATTATAACTAGGTTGTCCACTGCAATGCGAAAATCATCGTATATATGATGCATGATACTTCCAAAAATTGCAACGCGCTGCGATAATAATGGAGTAATAAAATAATAAAAACTATTATTTCAGGTCAGGAGAGCAATATTAATGAGTTTTCTCAACATGGCTTCCGTCGAAATCGTCGAAGACGTCCATAATTATCGGTGGTTTTATTCAACATCACCATAAGATTGTCTCAAAATACTTTCAACTTACGCAAGAGTGAAAAGGGTAACTCAAGAATACTCTGATTTATAACGTTCTCAATGCAGCCTGGTTGATCTGCACCAAGAACGCCAAAAAACCGATATAAATTTATTTCAACTTATGCAAGGGTAACCAGTGTTACTCAAGAGTAGTTCGATTTATGACGCTCTTGATGCAGATTTATGCAAACTCCGCCGAGAACGTCATGAATCTTATGTATCAAATTGTAAATAAACGAATTAATTGCATCGCAATGCGATGATTTGTTTAAAACTATGAGGTGGTCATTAAAGTTCGATAATTTACATTAGCAGCCCGGTACCGCTGCCATCCGGAGCACCCCGGGAACCGGTCTTGATGCTGTGCAGTGTCAGATTCCTCCGGTCGGCGTTTCCCACAGGTAAGTAGTTGTTGATTTTCATAGTCTGCAGCAAAACGAATTCATCATCTATTGCATGGGAATCGACGTTCTGGTTTATCAAACAAACTTCGTTTCGGATGCTGAAACTGGAGGAGTTTGACACTGCGCCGTGACAGAGCCGGTTTTCTAAACGGGTGTTCTTGTTTGGCAGCAATAATCGATCGATCACAATCAGATTCTGATGCTGAGGTTTTTTTTTTTGAATTTTTCATTAACAAATCTGTTCTCACTCAAGAACAGTTACTCTTGCTCAAGAACGGTTAACTGAAGATAACTTCAAGAACATGTTAAAACTGACATTAAGGTCAATTGTTCTTATTGTGTTTGTGATTTTATGCGCTGAACCCCAAGTATTCTTGGAGATGTTTTTAAAACCGCACATTGCTGAAGAACAGTTGTGCTCAACAGAAACTCTTATAAAATCAATCAGACTACGCAATGCTTTCATAAAACTATCATAAAAATAAATAAAACCAGATAGAATCAAAATTGTTACTTGGGTGGGATCTTCAACTTCGCCAAAAAGGTCTGCCCAGCTAAACCGTTCTTTTGTGAAACTTCCTCAAGAGACGGCTGTCTAGACAGACCATTCTCCATGCTGGAGTTCTCTATGGCTCTTCTTTCATCAAACAATTCAGCTCCGGGACACGATATGATACAGTTTAATCTTCTGAAGAATCTCCCAGATATCGCAAAAAGACGATTATTAGACCTGTTCAACTCATTCATGGAGAACACGATGGTTCCGCATGAATGTAGATAGATCAAAGTAATAGCTATTCAAAAGTCTGGTAAACCAGAGTCTGCCCTGATAAAAAATATCATAAAAATACGATAAATTTTATTGTTACAACATCATTTTTTTCGAAAAATATTCACCTTTAAACGTATTGTAATTTACACGGCACACTTGCCATCACCCCTATTGTTCTATACCATTCGGCGAATGGCAAATGGCACTTTTACAATAAAAAATGGTGGTCGTTATGTATCTTAACCATAAAATTTTGAGAAAATTTTCATACACTTTTTCGCGAAAAACAATAGAATGTATTGTGTTTTTATGAGACATTTTTAGGGCAATTTTCAAAAGAAAACAATATATCTTAATGTTTTTTCATTGTTCTTACAATACAAATACAATTAATTGAATGGCGTCAAATGAATCGTTGTTACAATAAAAATACAATAATATTTGTTGTTATTTGTAAGCAGTTTTCGCTTTTGAAAATCCATAGATTTTATATTTCTCGCTAACATTTATATCCAGCATTTACGAGCACTAACGGCCGCCAGAATGATATGCACATTTTATGATAAGAGTCAAACACTCTGATGTCTGTCTGGTATGTGTTGCTTGGCAGCTGTTGATGAGATCTATCATCAATCTTTTCAAATAACTGCCAAATATCACAAGTCAGACATCAGGTCGTATGATTCATACCATAAATCGTTCACAGTTCATGTGGCCATTAGTATCTGTAAATGCTGAAGAAAAATGTTAACGAAAAATATGAGTTCTTTGGATTTTCAAAGGCGAAATCGGTTTACATAACAACAAATATTATTGCATGTTTATTTTAACATCGGTTCAATTGACCCCATTGAACAAATTGTATTTGTATTGTTATCAATGGTAGTTTACTATTTACTAGATTCCTTTAATTTATTGGAAAACATTAGAAAAATCATTGTTCATCTCTAGGTTCATCTTTTTCTTGTCGTGACGTCCTCACTTGGCTAAAACCTGCTTTTCAGCTAGTTTTTTATGAGTACTTCCTCAGTTATTCATTAAGAGCTTCCTCTGCCAACACGGCTTGACGTCTGTCAGTCGTTAAAGTTTTAGCGAATAACATTCGATAACCGAAACATCTATTGTCGGGCCGCTACCAAACCGGACGTCGCACAATCAAGTCGCGACGCGACCCAACTCGCGACGTTTTTGATTCATGTCGAAAGTAGTGCGCATCCTTCCCGTTGTTGTCAGCAACACAGCGCACTAGATGCGAAACAGTTGCGACACTTGTGGACCAAGAAAATGGCAAATTTTTTATTGAATGTCTGTCTTGATTCCTATCGGATAGACAATACTGTACTCAAATTTAAAACGAAAACTATAAAAAAATATGTCAAGTGATTTTGTATTTGATTATACAAACATGATCCAAGGAACAATAATATTTATTGTTATTTATTTGTTACGAATTGTTTTTAAGTGTAATTGAGAAATAAGCTCTTTTTTAATAAAAAGCCCATGAGAACTTTGCAAGCACTTTTGCAACTATTTAAAAACAACTTAAATTATTTTTTACTGATAGTAACTTTAAATTATTATAGAACTATTGAAAAACAATCGAATCAATTAGTCACTAATAAAGCTAATGTTCACTTATTGTACGAACTATATGGGCTTGATTTCTATAGTAAAAAGTAACAATATATCTACTATGTGTTTTATTGTGAACAATAAAACCAGTCATATGTTAATAATATTTACCATGTAATGAATGGTAACTTTTTATCCGGGTGACCATAATTCATGCCGCCCAATAGCTATGTTATCATGTTTAAGGAAATTGTTAGAGAAAATGATCTTATCTCAACCTGACCATGATCGAATCGAATAGCTTGCTTTCTAGCACCACTGAAGAACGAAGGTAGAGATCGTGTCCTTCCGTGAGATGGTAGGAGGTCTGCTGTTCCTGTAACAGGGCATGCGTGTGGACATATGTTACGCCATAAATCTAGTTACATAGTCCATCCGGAAGAAACACATTGGATAGCTGCAAAGCGTCTTGTGCGTTACCTCAAGGGAACGCAGAATCTGAAGCTCATCTACAGCAAACAAACAGATGAACAGAACATCTCTTCGGATTCAGTGATGCGGACTGGGACAACGATGTTGAGACGTGACGTTTCAAATGTTGGATACGTCTTCATGTCTTCATGAAGTCGTCTTCACGAAGTCGGGCATATTACAATTTTCGAATTTCTGCCAATTCGTGTGCTTTGCGAACCACTAAGCCGTTGTAAACTAGTATTATTGTAGCTCTAAGATTATTTTGTCGTGTTTTCTCGGATCAACATCGTTTCCGTTCCGGTTTAAATCTAAAACATATCTTTCCTACATTTTAGGGTGATTTGAGGCGGATGTGGAGCGAACCGTTCATCATACAGCAAGCATCCAAGCAGTTAGAAGTTTAAGCTGTAGTTATCATTTACATTTCCTGATTGGATACAACAAAAACACACACATAGAGAGATACATACAATAGTATTAAGGCTACGTTGAGTAGAAAAAGAAAACTGAAAGGAGAAAAAGCATTACAAAACCTAGAGACAAGCAAGACAAGGATTTTAGCAGTTAAGATTGTATACATATAAGAGCAGCATAAGAAAAAACAAAACACATTTTTCTGATATGAATGTATTTAGTGAATCAAGACAGTGAAGCATGTGCGGATGAAAATGCACACATGTGTTTAAAAGTTCACACACACCCACTAACACAAAACCTATGTTGCATTCGTGAAATCGCGCAGAAGTATGAAAATGAACAAATTATCTAATACTATTCATTCAAGTGAATATAGGACTCATATGCGAATCAAAAGCATAGTACAGCTATAGTGTGTAGGGAAGCCGACGACAGTACATATAGGAAACAGGTTTATCATTCACAGTTACACCGTAATTCATCTTCCGTTCATTATTCATCCATCATCCGCGAGAGTAGTGCGTACCCGCGCGATTAGTTAGAAATTCATCAGTAAGCAAGCAGCCAATCAATGTCATCCTAGTTTTAGTATCGCTTCTAGTTTCGCTATTCTTTTATTTGAAAATAGCTACGTCCTCATTATGCCCAAATGAATGTTTTCGAATGCCGACAAGAAAATAGAAACAATGAAAAAATGCTCTTATATCATGTACGTTTGTGTAAACTGGAATCAATCAGTGGATGCAACGCCCAGTTGAGTCAAATTATTAGTGAGCTTAGAATTTGTGTGAGAACAATTACGATTCAAGAAGTCCACGCGTTATCAAATAAATATTTTTGGGCAATAAAAAATTGAAACGGAAGTGACCGCAAATCGCGAACAACTCAAATCATCGTCACTCGTGAAGCTTATATTTCACGCGAGCATTATCTGTGTTACAATCTCATTATAAAAGAAAAAAAGAAAAATGACAAAATTTAGCGCAATTCCAATTGAAGCAAAAAACGAAATTAACCCCCGCCCCTCCCCTTTTTGGAGCTGACAGTTCACAAACACACTCACTCACAGGAGACGCGTACATGCGCGTAATGATGATAAAACAAAGGATAAATAAAAATGTGATAATTTTGTATAATTTCTATCCTTTGCACTCTCTGTGTATGCCTATCTCGAATGTATACCTTATGATTTTTTTAAACATGAAGAAGTCTGTTTAAATTAGCGAAATAAAATCGTTTTTGAACATTAAACTGGTTTGTTTTATTTGAATTTCCGTTATCCCTTATATAGGTATAGTAACCCTCGAGTTCTGAATACGGCTTGGAGATTCTTTCTCTTCTTTACATTTCTGCAACTCCAGAGTTAAGTGTAGAATTAGCGTTATGTTAAAATACACGTAAATAAATAAAAAACCCAGAGTTTATTGCAGAGCACTTCCTTCCCAGAGTTTATTGCAGAGCTGAAAGCTTTCAGCGCATGCATATAGCGACTAAGTGATCCGAATGTATATTCGCTCTGCGGTATGTGTGGACATTGGTTATATCCGAGAAGAATTTACCGTCGATTAGAACGTGGTCGATTTGGTTTTCTGTTTGATGGTCGGGTGATCTCCAGGTGGCTTTGTGGATATCTCTCGGGGGAAGAAGGTGCTTCGGACTACCATACCACGGGAGGCTGCAAAGTTTACGCATCGCTGGCCTTTATTATTCGATACAGCACGCAGGCCGTTTTGCCCGATTACCGGTCAGTACATTTCCTCCCTTCCTACCTGCGCGTTTATGTCGCCGACAACGATTTTCACGTCACGCGGCGAGCAACCATCGTATGTTTGCTCTAACTGCGCGTAGAACGCTTCTTTGTTGTCATCAGGTCTCCCTTCCTGTGCGCAGTGGACGTTGATGATGCTGTAGTTGAAGAAACGGCCCTTAACTCTCAACATGCACATCCTTGCGTTGATCGGCTGCCACCCGATCACACGTTGTCGCATCTTGCCCAACACTATAAATCCTGTTCCCAGTTCATTGGTGGTGCCACAGCTTTGGTAGAAGGTAGCCGTTCGATGCCCGCTTTTCCACACTTTCTGTCCAATCCAACAAAGTTCCTGCAACGCCACGATGTCGAAGTTGCGGGAATGTAGTTCGTCGTAGATTATCCTGTCACATCCTGCGAAACCTAGTGACTTGCAATTCCATGTTCCAAGTTTCCAATCGTGGTCCTTATTTCGTCGCGTGGGTCTTTGCCGATTGTATCGAGTCGTATTTTCTCCTCACTCAGAAAAAATAACACATTAAATTTAACAGTTCTGCACTTAAATTAAGACCAGTTGCTTCTACACTTGAAAACTATGTGCAGTGCTATTGAATCATTTTCGATTCAATCATGATAGAACTTGTGGGGTATGAACAAAACTGAGTAGCATTCCCCATGCGTGTATTTCCCCTAGCAAGCATCAGTGACAGCCAGCACCATGACGGGGTCGTCGTCAGTGTGATGCTGCCTCATTGACGAGTGGACTGTTGGCGGAGCAAGTCGCCATCACCGTGAGGTTCCGTATTATGCCAAGTGATTCTACTGCAGTTTGCTAAGATGGCGGGGAACGGATTGTTCCAGTGAGTTGCCCGGTATTCACAGAACTTATGTGCGACGCTTTTGGTTTTCAATCGTTTTGAATATGAGTTACAATGGAATGAATAATAAACGTATTTCCACGTGGCATTGGCTTCAAAATGTAAATAAATGCAAACTTTGAAAATTTGTCAATGAAGTTTATTGTATTTCATGAAAAAAGTACCAGATACTAAACACTAGATAGAGCGATTGTAAACGGAAAGGCTGAGGTGATCCCGTCGTGGACTTCACCGTTCCCGAGACCGTTCCTTCAGCACTTGGGAGAACCACCGGATGCTGGTGTCGGCACGACGACTATTTCGGCTGTGGAAGTTCGTCATTTTTGTATATGATATGATATGATGATAGAAGTGTACCCACCAACATCGCAAGGATTACCTATGGCTGCAGAATCATTCCGGAAGGGAATGATCTACCTGTTGGTTTGTTGTAGCAGGGTGAGTTAAAATCGCTGAATTCCTTCGGTAGTCAACAAAAAGTTGCTAGCTCATGACAAAAGACTGGCTACTCCACGAACTTAAGTCCGGTCATCAGTTCATAAAACTCCCGTAGGCTACCCCTCCTCGTGTGTATGTGTAGACCCAGCAATATGAACATTAAAATTTTAGAATATTATAAAACAGAATGATATTGCGAAAGAGCGTAAGTAAAGATATACAGTGGAAAATATTAGAATACAATCAAAAAAATAAAAATAAATTACCTGATTACACCTGAGAGAGTATGGAGGATTAAGTTAACCTTTATGAATCAATTGTACTACATGTTGAAAAAAGAACAATCTCACCCATACGATACTTCGAATCGTTCCAATAATTTGCTCCAAGAATAGCAGCTGGCGTATGCCACAGGTACACCAACCTCAACCTAAACGCTTGGTCCTTCTTATTTCAACCGCAGAAATGCCTCTGCGTCCTGCTCCCAAAATTCGATAGTGAAATGGAATCGCCACATCAACCAGGGATCCAACCAGCTCCAGCAGGAGTTTCGCAGTCATTGCGTAGCCACGTTTTCGGCGATGCAACGAGCATTTTTATTTTGAACGTCCAACACTGCACCAACGTACATTTTGATGCACAAAACACTTTTTCTGAGCGAAACTCCCGACGAACACGGCACACGGAACTTTCTTCTCCTTCTTTTCTGCCTTGGAATATTAAATGGTCCGGGCTAACTGGATCACACCAACGTTCTTTTCAGCACAATTGCAACCAAAACTGATACACCAATTGGCCTCCTAAAGTGAGGTTAAGTTTTGTGAAATCCCATTTCGTATTTTAGTAATTGAGTCGTTTCAGAGAAAATTTAATGTGGGATCGGGGTAGAAAAATTCATTTTATCGATAAATTTACCAAAAAATTAATGATTCAACTGTTGGGGAACTGGTATTTCCCTTTCAAACTTCCAAATTTTCACGACATAACCTCAACTTTTAATCGCCAATCGCGAACATCAGGATTTAAAAATTAGAAAAATTTGATTAAAAAATTGAAAATAAGTGACGGGAGCGAAAAATTTTCACTTCCGTCAATAGGCGCGGCACACTATGATGTGGAAGTTCGTCATTTTTGTCGCTAGAAACTCTATCGATTCCGATGCTGCAATAGGATTTAACTGAATGTTAACACACAGACAAACAGACGTATCACTTAGAACAAAGTGCGACAAAAATCATCGTCACGCAAACATAATCAAGGATGGATATCTAGTGATCATGATAAGATCTCAAATATGTCGCGGTTGGAAGGCATCGCGCGATCATAGCAACAACGATAGAATTTTGTCGTCAAGCATTCATAACAACCCATGCTCCGCGAGTAATGAATCGCTCGGCATGTGCGGCCGCGATGCGATCGTTATCATGAAGTCGAAATGATAAATTTCGATTTTCGATCACTTTTTGTGCATTCTTATTGCTGAAGCTTCACAATCTGCCAGAGATGGCATTCCACCGTAGCGATTCACTGCGGCGTCAGTTTATCGACCACACTGGGGATTTGATCATTTCGCACCACACCAAGAAGCCAGTTTCTCTTGTTTTGGGTGATGGGTAGACCAAACGCCAGTGTGTGCTCTTGCTCGTTCGCTTTGGATCGAGTGTGGCTCACTCTTTCGCGCGCTTCGCTCTCACGCGCTCTCCCGTGTTTTCACCCAGCAGTCACCGAATCAGCACCATGGTGTCACTGGAGTGAGAACTCTTCGGTTTTTCACCGCAGCGCGCACTCTGGCGCAAAAACCTCAATGGAGCGCGCGCCGGGGTGATTTTTTACACATTCACCGGAGAGAATTTTAAAGCGCTCTCACCACACTGTTGTGTGGCCCGGTGCTCAGGAAGCTAAGAGATTTTGTTCTACTCACCATACTTGCGCGCATTCGAATCTCAGTGGTGGATCCACACAAAAGAGACTGGCTCCTGTTGAGATGCACAGCGTGAGGGGTGTATTTTCTATTTCTCTTTGCTACACTGAGGATATGGACATCTCTGCAATCTGCATATGAACGTAATATTCCAGATCATGAATTTTGGTTCCGGGTGCAAAAGTGGCCATAATCGTAATGAATAAAGTTTATCGCGACTTGTAACATGATCCGATAACGATAGATCCCGCGATAAAGCGTGCATCAGAATTTTGATTGCTCTGTGATACGAGCACAGCGCGAGGGTGTCGCATCATGCTAGCACAAGAACAACGGCTATCTTTGATTGTTCGTATGGTGTATCATTTATCGTTAGAAGTGATTTTCTTCCATCCTTGAACATAATCGCCAAATGCTATTTTGCTGTGATACGCAAATCCACTGAGTATATGGCGGTAGTGAGCAAACGTCAAACAGGAGCAAAAATGATGCGAGCGATTTACGAACTACGGAATATTTGAATAATCCGTTAAAAAGGGAAACGATGGGAAGTGAGTAGAGTGAGACGTCTGTTTGTCTGTGGTTAACACTTGACATGTTATAAAGAAAGAATTATGTACTTACCTTCGAAAATATTCATTGTGCCGACTGACTGATTTATTCCAACGGCACGTTTTCGTGCAAACATTCGTTTCCTGTGCGCGCCATTGGGGTTTCTTGTTGATTGGCTTGCTTTTAAGTTTTATGTACGACTGGTTACTTATCATACAGTTACACTTG